>NC_030850.1:22176181-22183282 GCF_000208745.1 Theobroma cacao | reverse complement strand
GTGTGTGTGTGTATGCATGATATGATAAATTTGTTAAGCAAAGGTAAATGGATAGGCTTGCTTGGGCTTAGTGAGCTATGCTCATTGAGCTCATGCACCGGTCATTGCCCGGGAAATTGGGTCGTGACAACCAACAACAAAGCTTTCGATTTATAATCATTTATAAGATTATAAAATAGTTATATATCATAGTATTGACCATAATATGTTATCTAATTGATAACTATTCATTGATAAACCCTTACAAACTTTCGAATGCATTAGAAATGTAAAATTCTCTTTCATTCTCAACGGATTGAATATACATCAGGTCTCCCAACGGAAACACCTAATTATGACAAATTTTAACCAAGAACAAGAAAGCATTAGATTTACTTTCAAAATGATTATGGTTTGTTGATAAACCATTTCAAGCTACCGAAGGTATAATAAACCTAAAATGCTCTTTTCCTGTCAATGGGTACCACCCACTTCATCTTTTCCAATGTCAACATCTAATTATGGCAGGTTTTAACCAAGGACAATAAAGCTTTCAATTTATTTTTGATTTGTAATTATTTAAAAGATTATAGATGAATTATATATCATAATTTTAATGAAAATATGTTATCAAAATGATAATTACTCATTGACAAAGCCTTTCAAGTCTTCAAAGGCATGATCAACTTTAAATGCTCTTTTCTTGTCAATGACTAGCATCCATTTTGCGTTTCCCAATGCAAACATCTAATTATGATGAATTTTAACGAAGAACAACAAAGCATTTGATTCATTTTGTATTTGTAATCATTATAAGTTATAAATGAATTATATATCATAATACTGATGATAATATCTTATCGAAATGATAAGTTTTCATTGATAAACCATTTCAAGCTTTTGAAGGCATAATAAACTTTAAATGTCCTTACCTTGTCATTGGATAGCATCCATTTCTCATTTCCAAATGCAAACATCTAATTATGAAAGGTTTTAATGAAGAAACATAAAGCTATCGATTTATTTTTGATTTCTAATCATTTATAAGATTATAAATGAATTATATTTCATAATATCGTTGATAATTTGTTACCAAAACAATAATTATTCATTGATAAACAATTTCAAGCTTTCAAAGGAATGATAAACTTAAAATGCTCTTTTTTGTCAAATGATTGCATCCACTTCACGTTTCCTAATGAAAACTTCCAATTTTTATAAGTTTTAACCAATAACAACAAAGCTTGTGATTTATAATCATTTATAAGATTATAAAAGAGTTATATATAGTAGTATTGATGATAATATAATATGAAAATGATAACTATTCATTGATAAACTCTTACAATCTTTCAAACACATTAGAAACTTAAAATTCTCTATCCTTCTCAATTGATGGCATCTATATTAGGTTTTCTCAGTGCGAAAACCCAATTATGAAAAATTTTAACCAAGAACAAGAAAGCATTAGATTTACTTTCAAAATGATAATTGTTTGTTGATAAACCATTTCAAGCTATCAAAGGTATGATAAACCTAAAATGTTGTTTTCTTGTTAATAGGTGTCACGACCCAGAACTCTCATCAAGCCTGTGACAACCGCCGCGACATCTCGATAGACATTCATTACTCGAAATGTCAATCAAAACCTAGCAAGGCTTAACATCAGTTTTTCTCACTTCCCTTGTGAGTATTAGTTACTAAAATCATGTTCTGAGAGATTATAAACTATTTCCAAATCAAAACAATAGAAAAATAATTTTTTTTCACAAGGGCATTTTGGTCATTTTTTTTCAAAAATCTTGAAATCCGCTAAAAATATAGTATGCGAGTACAAAACACATATTTCATAATCAAAAATAAATTTGGATGTCTAAAACATTTGTTTAAATTGAAATTATGACTGTTAGAATAAAATAAATATATTGAATAAAATATTCAATTTTTTCATAAAATAATATTTTTAGAACACTGCATAAATAATTTTTACAGCGTAAAAGCAAAATAAATTCATATATATTGTAATACAGTAAGCCAGAGTATTTAATTTAATTTACAATAACTAGTGGGCCCCCGAATAACTAAAAGTAAGGAAGACTATGAACCTACAGTTTGGAGGATGCAAATCCAATGGTAGCCTCCATGAAATCAGCTATCTACAGCCTATTCTGAGCTTGAAATGGGTGGAAAGGAGGGTGGTGAGATTATATAATCCCAGTGAGTAAACAAATACCATCTAAAATATCTAAAGCCGAGTAAATGGAGACAGATAAAATAATTTAACATATTGTAATTCATCACTTTTCAACTTGTTTCAACCAAATAAAATCAATTCATATAAATCGAGTAATCAACATGGCTTATGAGTGTGATACCCCAACTTCTATAGGCTTGTAACTAAGTATAGATGTAATAATATGGGCTAGGGGTAGTTTCGTCATTCTCTCTAATAAGCCTCTAGAAGAAAGTTTTATGATATTTTAAGGCTTAAATAGGCATAAGACAATATAAATTATGTGTGCTGATGAAAACACGAAGAAAACTAGAAGTTTCAATAATTTTCATAATAGGGGCAAAATGGTCATTTTTCACCTCTGGTTAAAATTTTAAGTTTTTATGAACCCGAGCATGTTTAGACCATTATGGATATTGTCTCAGTGTTAAAAGAGCACAAAGATTGCATAAAAGATTGGAGGAGAATAAGTTAATTGGTGGAAGGGTAATTTGGTAATTCTGTGGGAATGGATAAAATTGGCCTATAAATATCTTGAAATTCTAGCAGCTTCTTGAAATTTCCAGCAACTGTCTTCTTCTTCCCTTCTCCTCTCTCACGTTTCTTCAAACTCCATGGAAGCTTGATTTTCAAACTTCCACAACTTTCTCTCTCTAGCTCCAATTTTCATGCTTTTAGTGCACCCTTCCATAAACCCTTGTGCTATTTCATCTTCTCACATCAAAAACCTTGAAATATCTTGTTTTCATACTTTCTCTCACTAGTTCGGCATTCTAGAGAGAGAAAAAGAGAATCACTCCATTGATTTGGAAGCTATTGGAAGAGAATCTAACTACAAAGGAACCCTAGGGTGAGTGATGCACCAAGTTTGATTTTTGCTGCAGAAAATGGCTAGTAATTATGATTTATGAGCTGTTTTATTGTTTAGTATGTTCATTACTTTTTAGTGATTAAGATAGTGAACATAGATAGCCATTTAAAGTGGCAATTGAAAACTAGCTAAGAGATAGCTTTTAGAGTTCATAGTGTGTAAATTAATCTATTGTTTATGTTAATGTGATCCTAGGTTTTTAAGAAAGCACCATCATTCCAATTGGATCATTAGGGGAATTTGAGTCAGCTAAAGGTTCTATAATCAATTGGTGAGTGGACTACCTTCAAAACTGATTTTGGAGGGGTACACTGGCCAAAAACTAGCTGCAGCGAGGATGCATTTTCGCTGCAGCGAGAATGACACTAAATCTTCTCGCTGCAACGAGAAACTTTCTGTTTTTTTGGTTGCAATTTCACTGCAACGAGAAACATTCTGTTTCTGGGTAGAAATTTCGCTACAACGAGATTCAATCTCACTGTAGCGAAAAACTTTCTGTTTTGGTCTCTTATCTTGTCGAATTGCTGCCCTATTTTTCACTTCTTTGCTACCATATGGGAGCATGGACTTCTAACATTATGGATTAAAAGAGTTAAGTTTAAAATGAGGAGGTTTAGTGAGAAACCCTCGGCCAGTTGAGAAACCCTCGTTCGGTTAATAACTAAATTCCAACGTCGTTGTAGCGTATTTGACTTGCTTGTGTAATATTGAAGCTTTCATTCTTCAAATGATTCACTATGTATGGGTTCATGATTTTCAAATGATTAATCACTTAAGGGCTTGATGAGGGGTTTTCAATATGAATAGAAATAAATTGCATTGTTTTGAAACTAGTGCATCATGATTTTAAATTTTCCTTTGTTGTTGCTTGTTCCCTTCCTTTTTCACTCACTGGGTTTATATTCACCATTTCAAATTCATGTTTTCAGATCACGAGGCAGCTGGTAACTAGGACGAGGTATCCTTGTAGACTTGTGTCCATCTTTTGGTGGGTGTCTCGGCATTCAGTAGCTATACATTCATCCGAGTCCCTCCGCTGGAAGTCGAGTGTTATTTTGTTTTGTATAGACAAACTTAATGTAAATTATTAGAATACATGTTGTAGACATTGTATGTAAATTTTTAAGGAGTAATGCCAGTACGAGTTGGCAATATATATCACTCTTTGATTCAAAAGTATGAAATATGACTTAGCGATATTTGATGAATGATAAGTAGGATAAATCGATAGGCTTGCTTGGGCTTAATAGACTACGTTTATTGGGCCCTTGACCGATCATGGCCCAAAATTTTGGGTCGTGACAATGAGTATCTTAAAACTTTGGTTCGTGCCAAAATCATTCTCATACCCAGTTATCAGGGATGCCTTGATCGAGGGTTATCCTAACCAAGTCCGCCAAGGCTGTTAAAAATTTCGTATACATGTAAACATATTTTTAGTTTGAAAAACACAACTGTTCCTTAACGTTGGTTGAGTTCACCCTCACATGGTGGTGTGAAGTGAAGTGAACTCTAAAGTTATACCTCGAGAGTTACCCTACTCGCCTCTCCAATCGAGGTAAAATATAACGGGATTTCGTGCCCCTCTAATAGACTGGTCCACAGAAAACCCTCCCACTGTAACAAGTTAAACCCACCATACAATAAAATTCAATGGCATGACATGGTAATTATTTTATTTTATTTTACAGCCTTTCAAGGCAAATCAACAATTTATACATTTCCAACACATTTATCAAATCAACCGTTCATGCCAATATTGCCATAAGCTAATCAATTAGAATCATGAATTTACAATACACAAAAACAGTCTCCAATTACTCTATTTTCAAACCATCATTCAATTTTAAAACAATTTTATGAAATCATTTCTTTAAATCACATTTTGTTTATAAAATCAAAAAATTAATCATTTAATTCACTTTCCATAAATTCACAAAATTGAATAAAACATACTTTAGATAATTAAGATGATCATAAGGTTACTCACTATTTCGGGAGTCGAATTTTTAGATTGCTTCGACTATCGATCTTCAAATATAATTTCTATACTCTTATCGGAGGATTCACCACCTTGACATAGTATAAAATCGAAAAACTTACTACATTAGTACTAAATCGAAATTAAACTAATTTAGACTACTAATGCATGATATGGAATGCAAAAATGCACAGGTAACCATCTAAACCCGATATTGGCCTAATTCGTCTTATCACCCGATTAATTGGCCAACGTGTCCAATTTAGCTCCAAATTGCTCCATTTCTTTTCCAATACCTTAATTCACCAAACACAAGTCAAATAACCTTAAAATTTGGCAAAACCATTTTCACTTTTCTTTTTAGAATTTTTGGTAAACAATGGTGCATTAGCACCATGATTTTTCCTACTACTTTTCCACACCATAATTCATCATTTTCTAACCAATTCTCTTAAAATAAAAAATCAAATTCATCCTTACTCATTACAAGGTAAGTTCGACCATTGATGGGTGATAAGGAAAATGAATTCTTTTCTTGTTGTTTTGCTTCTAGACATGGTAAACTAACTAAAAATACTAACATAACTTGAAATCAAATCAATCCAACATCATTCTCTGTCATGACCCAAAACCATCCTTGAGTCGTGACAACCGCTGCGATGTTCCGATAGGCACTCATCCCCCGAATTCCATATCGAGACCTTGCAAGGCTTTCATATCAGTTTCTTATCTCCCATGTGGTTAATCATTGCCAAATGTCATATTTGAGAGGCTTTTAAGCCTTTTTTCGATTTAAAACAATGAAAAAATCAATTTCATTTCACAGGGGCATTTTGGTCATTTTTCATCAAAAATTTCAAATTCGACCAAAATGTAGTACTTAAGTGAGAAATGCATATTTCGAAATCGAAATTAAATTTGAACGTCTAAAACGTGATTTAAAATGGAATTATAAACATTTAAATAAAATAAAAAATATTCGACAAAATATTCTATTTTCTTACAAATTAATATTTATAGAGTATTCTGAAAATGATTTTTAGTAGCATAAAAGTTAAATATATTTATACAAACTATAATACGGAAAACCAAAGTATGAAATTTAATTTGCAGTGCTACGTGAGCCCACAAATGAACAAAAGTAGTAAAGATAGTAAACCTACAGTTTTCGAAGTAGTATGGCCAACTATAGTTCTCGACGATGTCCGCTATCTACAGGCTAACCGGGCCTGAAATGATGGGATAAAAAAAAAGGTGAGATTATAAAATCTCAGTTAGTAAACAAACACCATCTAAATAATCTAAAGGCAAGTAAAGGGAGACAATTAAAAAAAATTCATTTCAGCAAATTTCTCACAACACGAATATTCATTTCAACCAAATAATCAATATGGCTCGTGAATTTCTCAAAACTTGGCTCATGCCAAATCCTATACTCGAGGACACTTGGACCAGGGGTATCCACCCGAGTTTGCCAAGGCTGTGAAAAATTTTATATAATCATAAAACTTGTTTTTATTTTAAAAAAAAACAGTCGTTCCTTAGCGTTGACTGAGTCTCACTTCACGTGGTGGTTAACGTGAAGTGCACTCAAAAAGTCCACCTCAAGAGATACCCTACGCGCCTCTACGACCGAGGTGAGAATATAAAGGAGTTTACCGTGCCCCTCTAATAGGTTGGTCCACAGAACCTCGCCACTGCAGTAGCTAATCTTTAATCCACCAATTGATCAAATTTCATTGGCATAACATGGCAATTACATTACTAACCAATTTATCAATACAAAACAGACAGTTCATATTTTTCAACACAAGTATAAATTCAGCTAATCATGCCAATTTATCACAAGCCATTTAATTCAAATCATAATTTACAATAAATCACATGGTCTCCAATTACTCAAATTTTCAAATCCAACATTCTATTTTCAAATCAATTTATAAAAATTTCAATTTATTTTATAATTCCATTTATTTTATAAATTCATATTTTTCTCATAAAACAAGAAATTCATCATTTAAAATAATTTTCACAAAT
>NC_030850.1:22167650-22172749 GCF_000208745.1 Theobroma cacao | reverse complement strand
AATGGGAAAAATGAATGTTTTTCTACATATTTTGTTTACTAACATGCTAAACTAACACTAAACACTAACATATATCAAAATCAAATCAATCCAACAATTTTCTCTCTCTAGACCCATATGACCAGCCATTAAATCACCATGAAAACATGCAATTAATCATGGAAAATAAGGAGAAATGCTTAGGAATAAGAAAACTCAAGCTTAATAGAAAAAATCTCACATTTTTCACTTAATTTCCTTGAAAATTCACACATTTTCTTTGATTTTCTCTCTCTAGGGTTTTGTTTTTATTTCCTCTCTCTTCTTGCTGGTTTGGCCGGCCATGGGGTGGAAGATGGGCTGACTTTTGTGCTTTTTAAAAAGAAAAATAATAAATTAATAAAGGATGACACGTGGCATCATGTCATTGGCTCGTTTTTAAAACTTTAAAAATTTTAATCCTTTTTTTCTCCACCACACAATTAGTCAATGGTCAAAATGAGAATAAGAGAAGACCATGTGCTGGACAAATGTCCTAGTGGTGGAAAATTACTGTTTTGCCCTTAGGGTAGCAAAATTACCATTTTGCCCCTATGCTCTGAAAAATACCAAGAATAATTTTTTTGCACTTCTTAATCCTCAAATCATACTCCAATAAGTCAAATGGGGCCAAAAATCGTTTCTAAGAATTTCCATTTTGTCCTCAGGTGGCAAATGACCATTTTGCCCAAGATAGTAAAAATTTCGATTTGACTCCAAATTGATCCTCGAACTCCAAATCACCATATTAAACCATTTTGGGATTTTAATATTCTTAATTTCATCTTAAATTCTCTATTTGATCTAGTTCGAGGCTTAAATCAACTTTGTTGTACCTCTAGGTACAATAACGACTTTTGTAAATTTTTTTCGGGACTCTCCTAACATGCAAACATGTTATCCATCACATGTGTGTCATGACAAGTATTTTATAGAGTCAGGCTTGACATCTTTTCCCCTACTTGGATCAACCATATGATCCTTCTTCATGTTTGATTTCGACATCCGGCTAAATATTAATATTTTAATATTATTTCATTAATAAAATATTATTTTATTCTAAAAATTTTAGCTTGTCTCTTTGATTCCCAAAGTTCCTTATTATGCCTCAATTCGCATTCGACCAATTTTATTTATCATCATATCAAAGTATGGGGCATTTCATTCTCTCTCCATACCCATTCGGCTAGCCATGAATTCACCATGAAAACATGAAATTTAACCATGAAAAATAAGGAAAAATGCTTAAGGAAAATAGATTTCAAGTTTAAATTGAGAAATCTTACCTTTTTCACTTGTTTTCCTTGATTTTTCACACTTTTTCTCTTGAAATTCTCCACCTAGGGTTTGTTCTTTCTTTGTTTCCCTCTTTTCCTTGCTTGACCGAATATTTGGAGAGAAGTGAGAGGTTTATAGGCTGATTTTTAAAGGAAATAATAAAATATTCTAAGCTTCACAAGTGTCATATTATTATTGGTCCATTTTTAAAACTTTAAAAAATTTAAACTTTTTATCTCCACCACATATATTTTCTCACTTATCCATAACATAAAAAGTCAATGGATGAATTCTATGAGCATGACAAGTGTTGGTGGTGTAAAATTACAATTTTACCACTAGAGTGGCAAAATTACCATTTTACCCCTATACTCCAAAAAATACCGAGATTACAATTTTTTTCACATCTCAACCTCAAATCATACTCTAATAAGTCAAATGTAATCAAAATCTTTCAAAAAAATTCTCATTTTGTCATGAAGTGGCAAAATTATCATTTTACCCCTAAATAGTGAAATTTTCGATTTGACTCCAAATTGATCCTCGAACTCCAAATCACCATTTTAAATCATTCTTGGACTGTGAAATTTTCAATTTCACCCTAAAATCTTCATTCGATCTAGTTCGAGGCTTAAATCAACTTTGTTGTACCTCTAGGTACAATACCTACTTTTGTAAATTTTTCAGGACTCTCCTACCGTGCAAATATGTTATCCATCACATGTATGTCATGACAAGTATTTTATAAGGTTGGGCTTTACAATGGGTACCATCCACTTCAGGTTTTCCAATGCAAACATCTAATTATGGTAGGTTTTAACCAAGGACAACAAAGTTTTCAATTTATTTTTGATTTATAATTATTTAAAATATTGTAGATGAATAATATATCATAATTTTAATGAAAATATGTTATCAAAATGATAATTACTCATTGATAAAGCATTTCAAGTCTACAAAGGCATGATCAACTTTAAATGCTCTTTTCTTGTCAATGACAAGCATCCACTTCACAATTCCCAATGCAAACATCTAATTATGATGGATTTTAACCAAGAATAACAAAGCTTTTGATTCATTTTGTATTTATAATCATTATAAGATTATAAATGAATTATATATCATAATATTGATGATAATATCTTATCGAAATGATAAGTTTTCATTGATAAACCATTTCAAGCTTTTGAAGGCATAACAAACTTTAAATGTCTTTCCTTGTCATTGGATAGCATCCATTTCTCATTTCCAAATGCAAACATCTAATTATGATAGGTTTTAACCAAGAAAAACAAAGCTATCGATTTATTTTTTATTTATAATCATTGATAAGATTCTAAATGAATTATATTTCATAATATCGATGATAATTTGTTATCAAAATGATAATTATTCATTGATAAACAATTTCGAGCTTTCAAATGGATGAGAAACTTAAAATCTTCTTTTTTTTTGTCAAATGATACCATCCACTTCACGTTTCCCAATAAAAACTTCTAATTTCTATAAGTTTTAACCAATAACAACAAAACATATAATTTATAATCATTTATAAGATTATAAAATAGTTATTAATCATAGTATTGACGATAATATGTTATCGAATTGATAACTATTCATTGATAAACCCTTACAAACTTTCGAATGCATTAGAAACGTAAAATTCTCTTTCATTCTCAATGGATTGAATCTACGTCAGGTTTCCTAATGGAAACACCCAATTATGACAAATTTTAACCAAGAACAAGAAAGCATTAGATTTATTTTCAAAATGATAATTGTTTATTGATAAACCATTTCAAGCTATCGAAGGTATGATAAACCTAAAATGCTCTTTACTTGTTAATGGGTACCATCCACTTCAAGTTTTCCAATGCAAACATCTAATTATGGTAGGTTTTAACTAAAGACAACAAAGCTTTTAATTTATTTTTGATTTATAATTCTTTAAAAGATTATAGATGAATTATATATCATAATTTTAATGAAAATATGTTATTAAAATGATAATTACTCATTGATAAAGCATTTCAAGTCTTCAAAGGCATGCTGAACTTTAAATGCTCTTTTCTTGTCAATAAATAGCATCCATTTCATATTTTCCAATGCAAACATCTAATTATGATGGATTTTAACCAAGAACAACAAAGCTTTTGATTCATTTTGTATTTATAATCATTATAAGATTATAAATGAATTATATATCATAATATTGATGATAATATCTTATCGAAATGATAAGCTTTCACTAATAAACCATTTCAAGCTTTTGAAGTCATGTTAAACTTTAAATGTCCTTTCCTTGTCATTGGATAGCATCCATTTCTCATTTCTAAATGCAAACATCTAATTATGATAGGTTTTAACCAAGAAAAACAAAGGTACCAATTTATTTTTGATTTATAATCATTTATAAGATTATAAATGAATTATATTTCATAATATCGATGATAATTTGTTATCAAAATGACAATTATTCATTGATAAACAATTTGAAGCTTTCAAAGGAATGATAAACTTAAAATCCTTTTTTTTTTGTCAAATGATAGCATCCACTTCACGTTTCCAATGAAAACGTTCAATTACTACAAGTTTTAACCAATGACAACAAAGCTTTTATTATTGTCACGACCCAAATTCTGTGCCATGACCGGCGCATGGGCCTAATGGACGTAGTCCACTAAGCCCAAGCAAGCCTAATAGTTCGACGTGTTCATCATTCCATCATAAACTGCTAAGTCATTTTTCAAAACTTAAAATCAAAATAGTAATAGACATTGCCAACTCGTATTGGCATTTCTCATTTATTATATACATACATTGTCTACAACATGTATTCCAATAATGCACATTAGGTTCGCCTATACATCTCACAAAGAAGACTTGACTTTTAGTGGAGGGACTCGGATGAATGTACAACTACTGAATGCCGAGACACCTACCAAAAGATGGACACAAGTCTACAAGGATACCTCATCCTAGTTACTGGCTGCCTTGTGATTTGAAAACATGAATTTGAAATGGTGAGTATAAACCCAGTGAGTGAACAAGGAAGGGAACAAGCATACCATAAGGAATCTTTAATGAAATCATGATGCATTCTTTTTCAAAACAATGTAATTTGGTTCATTCCTAATAAAACCCCTTATCGAGCCCTTAAGTGATTAATCATTTGAAAATCATGAACCTATATATAGTGAATCATTTGAAGAATGAAAGCTTCAATATTACACAAACAAGTCAAATACAACAATGAATCTTTGATGAATTTTCGTCAAATACAATCTTTAATGAATTTTCGTTGCAGTGACGTTGGAATTTAGTTATTAACTGAACGAGGGTTTCTCAACTGGCCGAGGGTTTCTCACTAAACCTCCTCATTTTAAGCTTAACTCTTTTAATCCTTAATGTTGGAAGTCCATGCTCCCATATGGTAGCAAAGAAGTTAAAGATAGGGCAGCAATTGGACAAGATAAGAGACCAAAACAGAAAGTTTTTGGCTGCAACAAGATTGAATCTCGCTGCAGCAAAATTCCTACCCAAAAATAGAATGTTTCTCACTGCAGCGAGATTCAATCTCACTGCAGCGAAATTGCAACCCAGAAAATAGAAAGTTTCTCGCTACAGCGAGAAGATTTTGCTGTAGCGAAAAGCTACAGTTTCATTCTCGCTGCAACGAAAATGCATCCTCATTGCAGCGAGTTTTCGACCAGTGTACCCCTCCAAATCTGAGAGTTTCTTGCTGCAGCGAAATACAGGGCATCAATGCAAAATTTACCTTTCTCCCAAAGGAAAAACCACCT
>NC_030850.1:22144889-22166579 GCF_000208745.1 Theobroma cacao | reverse complement strand
AAAATTCAAGAAGCTGCTGGAAATTCAAGGTATTTATAGGCAATCTTATCTTTTCCTTTAAAATTACGAAAATGCCCCTCCACCAATTAACCCCTCCACCAATTAACTTACTCTCCTCTAATCTTTTATGCAATCTTTTTGCTCTCTTAACACTAGGACAAGATCCATAATGGTCTAAACATGCTCGGGTTCATAAAAACTTAAAATTTTAACCTGAGGTGAAAAATGACCATTTTGCCCCTGTTATGAAAATTGTTGAAACTTCTAGTTTTCTTCGTGTTTTCATTAACACACATCATTTATACTATCTTATGCCTATTTAGGCCTTAAAATATCATAAAACTTTCTTCTAAAAGCTTATTAGAGAAAATGATGAAACTACCCGTAGCCCATATTATTACATCTATACTTAGTTACAAGCCTATAGAAGTTGAGGTATCACAATTATAATCATTTATAAGATTATAAAAGAGTTATATATCATAGTATTGATTATAATATGTTATCAAAATGATAACTATTCATTGATAAACCATTGCAAACTTTCGAACACATTAGAAACTTATAATTCTCTTTCCTTCTTGTTGGATGGAATCTACATCAGGTTTCCCAACAGAAACACCCAATTATGACAAATTTTAACCAAGAACAAGTAAGCATTAGATTTTCTTTCGATTTATAATCAATTATAAAATTATTAATGAATTATATATCACAATATTGATGATAATATGTTATCAAAATGATAATTATTCATTGATAAACCATTTCAAGCTATCGAAGGCATCATAAACTTAAAATCCTTTTTTCTTGTCAAAGACTAACATTTAATTCACGTTTCCCAATGCAAATATTCAATTAGGGAAGGTTTTGACAAGAACAACAAAGCTGTTGATTTATTTTCGATTTGTAATCATTTATAAGATTATAAATGAATTACATTTCATAATATCGATGATAATATTTTATCCAAATGATAATTATTTGTTGATAAACCATTTAAGCTTTTGAAGGCATGATAAGCTTAAAATGCTATTTTAACCAATTATGATAGGTTTTAACTAAGAACAACAAAGTTTTCGATTCATTTTTTATTTATAATCAATACAAGATTATAAATGAATTATATATCATATTATTGCTAAAAATATGTTATCGAAATGATAAGTATTCATGGATAAACCAACTCAAAGGCATCATAAACTTCAAATCCTCTTTTCTTGTCTAAAGATAGCATCCTCTTTTGCGTTTCCTAATTCAAACATCCAATTATGGAAGGTGTTAACCAAGAACAACAAAGCTTTTGATTTGTGATTGTTTATAAGAATGACATATATATCATAATATTGATGATAATATGTTATCAAAATGATAACTATTAGTCGATAAGCCATTTCAAGCTATCGAAGTCATGTAAACCTAAAATGCTATTTTCTTGTCAATGGATAGCATCCATTTCATGTTGTCCAATATAACATCCAATTTTGATATGTTTTAACTAAGAACAACAAAGCCTTTAATTTATTTTTTGATTTACAATAATTTATAATATTATAAATGAATTATATATCATAATATTGATGATAATATGTTATCAAAGGATAATTCATTAGTGATACAGCATTTCAAGTTTTTGAAGACACGATAAGCTTTAAATGCTCTTTTCTTGTCAATGAATAGCAACCACTTCACGTTTTCCATTGCAAACATCTAATTGTGATAGCTTTTAACCAATAACAACAAAGTTGTCAATTTATTTTTGATTTATAGTCATTTATAAGATTATAAATGAATTATATATATCATAATATTGATGATAATATGTTATTAAAATGATAATTATTTGTTGATAACCAATTCAAGTTTACAAAGGCATGATAAACTTAAAGTGCTTTTTTCTTGTCAATGAATGGCACTTCTTGTTTCCCAATGCAAACATCCAATTATGATAGGTTTTATCTAATAACAATAAAGCTAACTATTTACTTTCGATTTATAATCATTTATAGATTATAAATGAATTAGATATCATAATATAGATGATAATATTATCAAAATGATAATTATTCCTTGATAAACCATTTTAAGCCTTCGAAAGCATAATAAATTTAAAATGCTCTTTACTTGTCAATGGATAGCATCCACTTCTCATTTCTTAATGCAAACATCTAATTATGATTGGCTTTAACCATGAACAACAATCCTATCAATTTATTTTTGATTTATAATCATTTAAAAGATTACAAATGAATTATATATCAAAATATTGATAATAATATGTTATCAAAATGATAATTATTCATTGATAAATCAATTCAAGCATTCTAAGGCATGATAAACTTTAATTGGTATTTTTTTGTCAATGAATAGCATCCATTTCCTGTTTCACGCAACAAACATCCAATTATGTTAGGTTTAAACCATGAACAACAAATCTTTTGAGTTATTTTCGATTTATAATCATTTATAAGATTAGAAACAAATCATATATCATAATATTAATGATAATATATTATCAAAATGATATTTATTTGTTGATAAACCATTTCGAACTATCGAAGGCACGATGAACCTAAAATGCTCCTTTCTTGTCAATAGATAGCATTCACTTCATGTTTTCTAATGCAAACATCCAATTATAATATGTTTTAACCAAGGACAACAAAGCTTTCAATTTATTTTAGATTTATAATTATTTAAAATATTATAAATGAATTACATATCTTAATATTGATGAAAATATGTTATCAAAATGATAATTACTCATTGATAAAGCATTTTAGGTTTTCAAAGGCATGATAAACTTTAAATGCTCTTTTCATGTCAATGAATGGCATACATTTCATATTTCTCAATGCAAACATCCAATTACGATAAGTTGTAACTAAGAACAACAAAGCTTTCGGTTCATTTTCTAGTCATAATCTTATAAGATTATAAATGAATTATGTCAAAGGATAATTACTTAAAATCCTCCTTTTTTGTCAAAGGATAGCATCCACTTCACGTTTTGCAATGCAAACATCCAATTAGGATAGGTTTTAATCAATAACAATAGACCTTTCAATTTATTTTCAATTTGTAATCATTTATAAGATTATAAACAAGCTATATATCATAGTATTGACGATAACATGTTATCAAAATGATAATTATCCATTAATGAACCATTACTTCAATGCCACTCAAGATATCTCCATAATTGACATTGGGCAAATCAAAACCTCTCTCAAGTATTGGTGATTTTTGAATTAAGGGTTAAGTATGGTATGTAAATGCCTTAACAAACACAAACTTTGACGTATCATATCCACTACGACTAGTCTTAGCTCTTTGTTGTGCCATAATTCTTCTAGTCTCAAAATTCAACTTAATTCCACAATTTGCAATTAGCACTAATATTCATCTACAATTAACCACAATTATCTCAAATAAATTTCTTCTCTCTACAAATTACTTCAACAATTTTAAGATCACCAAAATCTCCCAATCCACTTAATATTCGATAAACTTCACAATTTACTATCCATAATAAATCCAATTCTTAAACTTGACCACGTAACTCATGAAAAATCAATCACAAAACCTCACAATATCAACAAAATCAACAACCCATCATCAACAATCAACCAAACTCTTCCAAAATAAGCAATATTCTCAAAAACAAAAGTTGTTGAAAGCTTGGCACTTAAGAACAAATTTTGCACTTGAATGGAAGAATGATTGTGAAAACCCCTTGAATATTGTGTTATGTGGAGGAGAGTGGAGTTTTTAAAAGGTTTTCGTTAATGGGTGTAGGAAATTTTTGAGTTTACTGAAGGGAGAAGAGAGAAATTTGCAGCTAAAGTTGAATGGGAAAGGAAAAGAAAGAGGTTTAAATAGGGAAGACTCCCTTAACTCAATGCCGTGGCACTGACTTCTCAGGTTGCAACTTCTCTTTACTTTGTTTTTTTATCAACAGTGGCAGCATCAAAGCACTAGAGGGCCAACGCTACCCTCTCAGGATAATTTTCCTACAATTTGTGGTGTTGTAGCACTAGGATCACAACACCATGGCACTATGCTTACTGCCATTGGGCTTAACATGTCCCTATTGGCATTGCGGCCCTGGGAACACAGCACCACGGTGCTGTGCTTGTTGCCAAGCACTCTTTTTCACTTGTAAAATAAAGAAAAACATATAACAAATTAGCTATAAAAACATATAAATGGAAAAAAATAATAGAAAAACCTAAATGCAAAAATAGAAAGCATATCTACGGATTACCATAATTCAAAGTCAACAAATATGCAAGGCTAAAGCCCATATGCAAATGAAAATGACAAATAACAATATAACTAAAACTTAACAAGACTACCACAAATGCATAAGGAAAATAAGGAAGGGTTCAGAAATTTGAGTTGCCTCCCAAGTAGCGCTTACTTTAAAGTCTTTAGCTAGACTTTCCCCAAGCTTACTGAGGTCGAAAAGATGGATGGATGAACGTTGACGATCAAAGTCACCTCCCAAATAATGCTTTAGCCGTTGCCCATTGACCTTAAACTTCTCATTATTCTTAGCATCAAGAATTTCCACTACATTGTGTGGGAACACTCTCGAAAAATGAGGTCCTGGCTGCCTTGATTTTAACTTTCTTGGGAATAACTTTAATCGAGAGTTGAACAACAGCACTTATGGGCCTAGCTCAAAACAACACTCAACAATTTTCTTATCATGCCACTTTTTACTCATGTCCTTGTAGATTTTGCCATTTTCAAAGGCCTTCAATCAAAACTCATCCAACTCATTCAATTGCAACAACCACTTCTCTCAAGCCACTTACAAATCTAAGTTCAACTTTTTGGTAACCCAATAAGCATAGTGTTCAAGCTCCACTAGAAAGTGGCATGCCTTCCCATAAACCAACCGATAAGGAGAAATACCTATTGGAGTTTTTTAGGCTGTTTTACACGCCTAAAGTGCATCATCCAAAGCCTAATCCTTCCTCAATGAGCACACCACCTTCTCTAAAATCTTTTTGATTTTCTTATTGAAGACTTCAGCTTGTCCATTTGTTTATGGGTGATAGGTAGTACCAATCTTATCCATTACTCCATATTTCGCAAGAATAGCTGCAAGATACTTGTTGCAAAAAATGATTGCCTTCATCACTTAAAACTCCTCGTGGTGTGTCGAATCTTGTGAAGATGTTTTTTCTCAAAAACCTTAACATAACTTTTGAATCATTTATAGGCATTGGTGTAACTTTTACCCACTTCGACACATAATCCACAGCCAATAGGATATAATGATTGCTGAGGGATGAAATGAACAACCCCATGTGTCACAGCCTAATTTTTGAATCATGACCGGTGCAAGGGCCCAATGGGCTCAACCCACTAAGCCCAAGCAAGCCTATTTCTATAATCATGTACATTAATCCATATGTCTTTAAATTCCAAAATTTGTAATGTTCAAATATAATTCTTTTGAAAATAATTCATAAGACCCAATTATGTATTCATAATGGTATCATCAACCATAATATACATATATAGCTTGACAAATGAGTTTTAGTATTTCACATCAAGTATTCATAAAAGCATAATTAGACCTTGACCGTCAGCGGAGTGACTCTAGGCACGGTTGCTAACATTTAGTGTCATGGTAAACCTATCGAGCAATGGATAGGGATGAGCACCTCGTCCTAGGACCCAATCACCTTTAACTCAGAAAACCTAAAAAATGAAGTTTAAAAACGTGAGTATAAACCTAGTGGGTGAACATAAGAAGGGAACAAGCAACGTTAAGGAAGGTTTAGAAATCATGATGCAGTTAAGTTCAAAAACAATTCAATTTAGTTTATTTCTTATTAAAAACCCCTCATTCAAACCTTTAGTTGTTTAGTCACTTGATGATGAAGGATCCATGAACAACGAAGAAGTTGAAGGGTGAAAACTTAAGTAGAATTCAAGCAAGTTAAGCATAATAGATTCATTCTCATCATAGCGAAAAGGCATTCTCGCTGCAATGAAATTCTAGCCAGATAAAATCTAAGGGGTTTTTTTTTTCCACAAGGAAAATCCACTCATGCCACATTGTACATTAAATTAAACACATTGACAATAATCAAGTTTTCTCAATATTCAATGCAATCACATATTATTTTCATAACCTTTTCATCACATATGCAAATAATTTCATAGCATATATGATCATCTCTATGGCATATATATACAAGCATGTATACGCCCAACGGTCCTCAACTCATGTGCCCTCCCACACCGCACATAGCTAGATATAGACCACCATTAGTCATCAACTTATCAGCACTTGCATACCGCACACGGCTGGAATCACCACCCTCTGGTTATCATGTCAAGCCCAGCTCTACAATATGTTTATTATGCCATTCTTACATAAGAATGCATGTTTGTTTACTTAGGTACCTCGAAATTTATTAAAAGACGGTAATGTACCAAATGGTACAACTAAGTTGATTTAAAACTCGAACTAGTCCAAATAGAGATTTTAAGATGAAATTGAGAATCTTAAAACCCTAGAATGACTTAAAATGGTGATTCAAAGTTTGAGGACCGATTTGGAGTCAAATTGGAATTTTCATGACCTAGAGGCAAAATAGTCATATTACCACCTGAGGTTAAAATTGGCATGTTGGAAGACGTTTTTGACCAAGATTGACTATTTAGAGCATAATTTGAGTTTGAGAAGTGAAAAAAAATTTTAATTATGGCATTTTGTCGAGCATAAGGGTAAAATAGTCATTTTGCCACCCTAGGGGCAAAATTGTAATTTTACACCACCCAACACTTGTCTGGCACATGGATTTTACTCAATATTATCATGGATAATTGAGAAATTTTAAGTGGTGGAGAGAGATTGCTTAATGGGTGAGTATGACACATGGACCAATGGAATGGTGACATGTGTCAAATTTTCATCCATTTAATTATTTGGCATAAAAATCAGCACAAAATCAGCCCATTTCTCTTCATATGGCCGGCCAAAGCAAGAACAAAGGAAGAAAAGAAAGAACAAGAACCCTAGGGTGAAAATTCAAGAGAAATTTGGTGGATTGCAAGTAATCAAGCAATCAAAGGTAAAATTTCTTAATTTTGACTTGTGATCTACCTTTCCCATACATTCTTTTGCATTTTCCATGGTTGAATCACATGATTTCATGATGGGTATCTTCCTGGCTGAACACTTAGAGAGAGGTTTTGATGCTTGATTTGGTTAGATTTCAATGTATTTTAGTGTTTTTAGTTGATTGGTGATTGTAGCATGAAAATCAAGCAAGAAAAATTCATGTTCTTCCATCACCCATGATTGGCCGAATTCTCCATGTGGAATATTGAGGATGATTTTGATTTTATTTCAAGTGATTTGGTTAGGAATTAGTGATTTATGGTGTGAGAATCAAGCTTTAAAAATTATAGTGTTGGTGCACCCACCATGGCCGAATTTTCCAAGAGAAAATGTGAGGATGATTTTACCATATTTCAAGTTATTTAATTTGTGTTTGATGATTTGGAGTATTGGGAGAAAAATGGAATTATTTGGAGTTGAATTGGACGTATTGGCCAATTAATCGGGTGATAGATTGAATTAGGCTAATACCGTTTTATTTAGGGACATAATTGAATTTATATTGAACATTGTATTTAGATAGTTACCCGAGTATTTCACATCCCATTTCATGCATTAGTATAGAGCCTGAATTGGTTTTATAATAATTTAGCACAAATGTAGTAAATGGCTTATTGTGCATTATGTCTAAGTGGTGAGCATTCTGACAAAAGTAAAGAGATAGCACCCGAAGATCAAGAATCGGAGTACTTGGAATTCGATTCCCATTATAGTGAGTAACCTTACTATCGTCTTAATTATCTAAATTAGTTTTTAATTGTTTTTGTGATTTGATAGAAAAATGAGTTTAAATGGTAAATCTTTATGTTTTATAAACAAAATGTGTTTAAATGAAATGATTTTATAAATTGTCTTGAAATTGAATGATGGCTTTGAAAATAGAGTAATTGGAGACCATTTGATGTATTGTGAATTTATGGTTCTAATTTATTGGCTTATAGCAATATTGGCATGAATGGCTGAATTGGTATTTGTGTTGAAAATGTATAAACTGTTGTTTGCCTTGATAGGCTGGATAATGATAAAATTTTCATGTCATGCTGTTAAATTTTATTACATTGGTGGGTGATTGATTAGTCGCTGCAGTGGACGGGTTCCGTGGACCAGCCTATTAGAGGGGGCATGGTAACCCTATTATATTCATACCTCAGTATGAGAGGCGCGGATGGATAGCTCCTGAGGTTAACACTTTAGAGTTCACTTCACACCAAACCACCACGTGAGGGTGAACTCAGCCAATGCCAAGGAATGACTATGTTTTCAAAATAAAAACATGATTTATGTGTACATAACTTTTTAACAGCCTTGGTGGACTCGGTTGGGATAGCCCTCGACCAAGGTATTCCTGATAACTGAGTATGAGAATGATTTTGGCACGAGCCAAAGTTTTAAGAAATTCATAAGCCATGTTGAATACTCGATTTATATGAACTGATTTAATTTGGTTGAAATGAGTTTAAAAGGTGATGAATTACAGTATGATAATCTATTTTAATCTATCTCCATTTACTCAGCTTTAGATATTTTAGATGGTATTTGTTTACTCACTAGGATTATATAGTCTCACCACCCTCCTTTCCACCCATTTCAGGTTCAGGATAGTCGGTAGATAGCTCACTTTGTTGAGGGCTACAGTTGGACTTGCATCCTCAAAAACTGTAGGTTTACCGCTTTTAATACTTTTGGTCGTTCGTGGGCTCACCTGTCACTGTAAATTAAATTTTATACTTTGGTTATCTGAATTACAGTATGTATGAATTTATTTAGCTTTTATGCTACAAAAATTATTTACCGGTAACTCTATAAATATTGTTTTATAAGAAAATAGAATATTTTATTAAATATTATTATTATATTCAAATAGTCATAATTTCATTTTAAATGAATATTTTAGATATCTAAACTTATTTTTGATTATGAAACATGTGTTTTCCACTTGTATACTACATTTTTAGCTGGTTTCGAGATTTTTGAGGAAAAATGACGAAAATGCCCTTGTGAGCGAAAAATTATTTTTCTATTGTTTTGATTTGGAAATAGTTTATAATCTCTCAAAACATGATACTTAACAATTGTTGCTCATAGGGGAGGTACAAAAACTGTTATTAAAGCCTTGCGGGGTTTCGGTTGGCATTCTGGATAATGAATGTCTATTGGAACATCGCGGCGGTTGTCACGAGCTCGAGGAGAGTACCGGATTGTGACATATCAGCTCATGTGCACTCCCACACCGCACATAGCTGGAATCATCATAGTCATTATCGGCATGTACCCTCCCACACCGCACATGCACGGTTATATTTATCACAAAATATAACTTATAATTACATATCATATAATCATATATTTACATATATATATATATTAACATAATATATAAGCACATGGATTCATCACAGTCGTAAAAATATTTCATCAAGGGCTTGTTCCCATGCATATTTTAAAGAAAAGGCCAATAAAACATTTCATGAAATTCATTCAAACACATACGCTTTAATCTCAAAACATTTTTATGCAAGTTCACTTACCTCAATAATGGCAACTCACAAGACTAACGTCCACAAAGCCTTAATCTTGGTAGTCCCGAAATACCATTAAAACCTAGATTTGCCAATAAACATTAAAAGCTTCAAATATATCACAAAATTGAATTTAATCATTCTAATAAGCATGCACTTGATAAATCACATCCTAGCCTAATTTTTATCCTAGAATTCTAGTCTAATTCTCAAACCCATGATATCAACTATTCCATATTTAAAGATTCTTTACCTTGGTGAGCTTGGAGGCATGAAGATCAACAAAAAAAAAAACTAATATTTCCAAGAAAAATAATTTGAAGAAATTAGGAAATAAAATCTGAAAATATAACTATAAATTCAAAAATTTCAAAAGTTGCAAATATATACCTTTTAGCCTTAAAAATGAAGGTTTGAAGCCCAAAATCCAAGTATTGTTGAAAGTGGAGTAGAAATAGAAAATAAAGGAAAGAAAAAGAGATTTTTCTTTCTCTCTCCTAAGGTTTAAAAATATTGGAAATTGGGGTTAGAAGCTACAGGTTTGATGCCCAATAAGTTCGGAGAAGAAAGGAGTAAGAAAAGAAAAGAAATGAAAAGAAAACAAGGAAAATAACATGAAAAATTTCATTTTCATGGAGGTGGAATGATAATGGCATGGGAAGGATGAGGAAGAAGAAGAAAATATCTTGTGGGAGAGGATAAGGATGGTCATGGCTGAAAAAGCAAGGAGTCAAAGCTTCCTTGGGAAGCTTTGACCAAGCAAATGGCAAAATTACCATTTTACCCTTTAAGTTTTTCACCATTTTTAATTGTATCCTCCCACAATCTTTTAATTCCAATTTCTTTCCATTTTTCTTCCTTAACACTTGTACCAATAAAATATCAAGTTTATGCTCCAACGCGGTATCACTGAAATATTTAAATATTTACTTACCGTTGCTAGCTTTATTTAATAAAAACACGCGGGCCCTATTAACGTCATTTTTCTCCAAAATTTTCTTGTTCTTCTTCTCCCCTACTTAGATTGACCATATACTCCTCCTTCATGGAAAATTTCGACATTGAATAAAATATTAATATTTTAATATTATTTTATTCTAAAATTTTTCTCTTGTCTGCTTGGTACCCAAAATACCTTATTATGCCTCAATTCACTTCTGAATCACTTTTTATCTCTCAAATTCTTCCTAGATAAAAATATTATTATTTTATTATTATTTTCTTGATGCGGAATATTTATCCCAAACTATTCCTTTCATTTTTCATTACTTTTAAACATTATAATTAACCTCAATTGGCATACGATAAGCTTTATTAGCCACCATATCAAAGTATGGGGTATTACAGTCTCCCTTACTTAAATAGAATTTGTTCTCGAATTCGCGTTGGGGTCGGGTTATTAATCTCATTCTATGATCTTATTCCATCCTTTCTTTTATAGGGAATCTTGATTTATTCACCTCATTTACCTCCAGTTCGACTAGAATACTTTATTTATGTCTATTATCATCTTTTAGAATCAATTCGACAATAACCTTAACAAACATTATCTCTTATATTAAAACGTCAAGTATGCCTTTATCACCATCACTAGAATTGAACCATAACTCCGTCTCAATCATACTGATTTCAATCACATATTATACTTACTTATGTATACCTAATCACCATCTTATTACTCCATTCCTTGTTAAAGTTCTCGACACTCATTCACCTTATCCTCATACACTATTACACAACTTATGGCATCATAAACATGCCCTATTCATTCCTATACCTATTTCCAACATGCTGGGGAGTTGAATCTTTCAACCATTCCCTCATACTTCATGTTTTTACCGTATTTATGCAACTTAAATCTTTTTAATCAAATTAGTCCATCTTGTATGGCTTAATCACGCTATAGATTACATTTCCTTGATGTCATTTCCTTGGATATTCCTCTAAAATTTCTTATATCAATATAGCTCCACTTCTGATGGAATTTTTTATCATTGTATTATCCATACAACTCATCAAATATATTGAGTTCAAATCTCGAATCTCTAAAAACAGTTCTTCATTTTAGTTGGTCATGTTATCAATTCCACACATACGTATGTACACGCACTTCTAAATGTCAACATTCCTCATTACGTGTAAGGATCTTTGTGTTCAAGTGCCTTCGGACTAAGTTTCCCTTTATTTGTTTCCCATCCATAACCAAAATTTAATATAATAATTCTCATATTTAATCTATAAACAATGGGGTATAATCAATTTTAGATTACCCTTTTTATATGTTTGAATCACCATTCCACTTGCGTCTTACCACAAGTTACCTTTTACATAATCCATACGAATTCTCATTATGCCTATGCATAACTTCACATCATGTACATGCCTATACTCCTTTCTGTTGGTCCCAAGTAAATGTGCTAGAGGGGGGGTGAATAACATTTTTTGGCTCTTGGCAAGATGAGGAACTAATTTAAAAAGCAATGAAAATAAAAATAGAGTAGACAATGCACAAAAATTTAAAAAGGTTCGGTCCAAGACCTACATCCACTACCTTGATTATTCAACCAAGGATTTTCCAAATCAATCCACTAGAAAAGGTGAAATTCACAAGCTTTCACCAAGCTTTACAATGGCTTTTACCAGGCTTAGCCAAAACCTTTCACAATAGTTTTTACTGGGATTAACTAAAACCCAAGACTTAACTTTTCAAGGCTAAGTTAGAACCTATACCCAATCAAGCAATCCTAACTTGAATCAATCCCTTAGAGTGACTCGCTCACTTTAAGAATACAAAGAGAGAAGTAATGAGAGTGTACCTATGATCACACGGTTGATCTAAGTGGTACAAGTAAAGTGCAGATCACAATTACAAAGATGGGAGTTGAGTGCAGTAAATGAGCAGTAAGTGTTTTCTAGTTTTTCAGCTCTTTTTATGTTCTTTGAAGCCTTCTTTTTTCTCTATATGTTTTCTAACCGTTGGAAGACCCTTTTATACTTGGAGAAACAACTCTGATAGCAGTTTGACAGTTTATGGTCGTTAAAAATAGTTGAGAAATGGTTCTAGCCATTAATCTATCTTCTAGTGCTCAAGTTGAAATTGCAGACAGAGAGCTCTTTGTTAACTAACTTCCTTCTTAGTTGATTAAATTGGTTCTGTCTTCTGGTCTCAGTTTTTGGCAGAAAGCACTTAGTCAACTTACTTATTTCTTGGTCGACTAAGTCAGTTCTGTTTCTTGATATTCTTCAGCCCGCCATTTCTCCAATTTTAATTTTAGCCAACCAATACTCTTCATTATTCAACGAAGGACCTTCCTTTTTGTTGATCAATCATTTTTCCTCATTCATGTGATTTTTGATATACACTTTTGATGGATTGATTTATTATTTGCATACAATTTTTGTCCTGCACACTTAAGTAGAGATATTAGACACAAATGAATTGGAATGTTTTATTATCATCAAAAACTAATGGAGCCAACATTTTCTTATCCTTTCCAATTATATGCCTAAGTATCATTATACTATATATCCTTGCATCACAATGTCATTAGTCACATTTCACTTGCCAACTGTCATTTTCATTAAATTGCAATTCAGTATCTGTATATGCTTTATAATTTCATTAATCCTTTAAAGATTCATCTTTAATTGATCACTGCATCTTATGCAATATCAGAATCCCTCCAAGTCATCCTTGTTTCTCAATTATCTTTCATGCCTCTAACATATATACTATATCTTTATTGCATTTTGATATTAATTAGTCACTTAATACTTGGACTTATTTGAATCATGCATGCCTCATGCGTTTCCAAATTCCAATTCCATAATACATTAGGAGGTTTCCATTATGCAACTTCATTATCAAGGTTACCTTCAACCATCCCTTGTACTATTTTCTTATACTGATAAAACGTCATTCTCCCTTAATTAATTCACAACTTGTACTTGAAATTTCAAGACTAGAAACAAGGTTCTTCTCAAGTGCTTCTTAATATCAATGTGAGTATCACTTTCAGCTTACGGCTTCCTTTTTGTAACCACATAACTTAATGCTTGTTTCCATAAGATTCATAGCAGGATTACTCTTGAGTATTTCCTTATAGATGCCTACCTTTAACTTATGTCTCACTGCATATGATCACATAACCCGTGGTTTAGCCATTAGGCTCCTTAGCAAGTTTCAAAATCACACATACTGGTCGTTTATGATTGGTAATTCCTTCTCAAGGATGTTCATGCATCCCTAAAACACTTAATCACTTATTTGCTCTTTAACATTCAGAGCATATCATTCCAAAAAGGCATGCACTTATTCACCAAGATATTTAAATGCATGCTTAACTATTCATACTTCAATTTATCTCCAAGGGCTTCTAGCATGCCACGTAATCAGCCTTGTGTTATTACTAATCCTTTTCATTCAATTGAGTCAAGATAGGAATTGCAAATTCTCTTAGCAATATTCCATATAAACTCATTTGCTATACCACTTTTGTAATCCTTCATTCACACTTTCATCACTTGGTATTGGCATCCCTTATCAATATCTTATACATTCATTGTCACAGCCCAAATTTCGGGCCATGACAGACTCATGGGCCCAATGGGCATAGCCCACTAAGCCCAAGCAAGCCTTTTTACGCAATCCCAATCATCATTCTCAACCGTCATTTTTAAAATCACATATTTCAATTCTCAATTTCAAATATTTCAGTAACGTTTTATGGCAATCTAATATTCACATTTGTATCATGCTAACATAGTATCACTCATTTGCCACCTTACAGTGGCATCAGTAATGAAATATACATATTTTTATTTTTAACATGAATCTTAGTGGTCTTCATTACTTATACATGTACACAAGCATAAAACTTTTGACCGTCAGTGGAGTGACTGTGGGTAAAGGTACAACTATTGAGATGCCATAGTACCTACCAAGAAGGCGAGCATATGTGTGTGACTCAATCTAGGTCCCAACTACCTCCAAATCTGAAAACATGAATTTTAAAAACGTGAGTATAAAACTCAATGAGTGAACATAAGAAGGGAACAAGCAATCAATAGGAAGAATTTGGAAATCATGATGCACTTGTTTCAAAAACAATGCAATTGATTTAGTTTCTTACTAAAAACCCCTCATTTCAAACTTTGATTAGTAACCTCATAGTATTGCAAAAACCCAAGATCAATCCATGAAGTTAAATGGGTGAAAAATATGTCAAAATCAAGCAAGGTAGCAATTATGGCAGCAAGTTTCTCACTACAGCGAGATTCAGGCATCCAAAACAAAAAGTTTCTCGTTGCAACGAGAAATAGTATTAGTTTGCATGTGTTTCAGTTTTTCTATAATATCTCCCGCTACATAAGGTCAATTGACCTGATATTTAGACCATTAAAAAGCTAAGAGACAGAGATACAATTTTTGTGTTTATTACTTTTTCCAGTTTAGAAAGGAAGGTGGTAAAAATCTTCATCTAAGTGAAAGCACTGCATTAGAACCCAAGAGTTTCTCGCTGCAGCGAGCTGTTGGCTGCCAAAACAGATTGTTTCTCGCTGCAGCGAGAAGCAAGGCACCTAAGTGTAAAAAGGACCTCATTTGCACTAAAAACCCATTCGGTGTTGCATTAAAAATCAATTTGCAAGATTCATCATGCCAAATTTCACATGCATTACAACCATATACCATATTCATGAACTTTTATTTCACAAACATATATATACTTATATACATAAATAAACACTAATACCAACATCATCTCACCCAGCTCATGTGCATCCCCCCACATCGTGCACATAGCCAGAGTCATCGTGTGCATCCCCCCACATTGTGCACAGCCAGTGCCATCGTGTACATCCCCCTACATCGTGCACACATGCACTATCATCATCCATCTCCCACACCACAGTCATCACCGGCATGTGCATCCCCCCATATCGTGCACACGCACGGTTATAATTATCACACAATATTAACTATCAATGCGCAACATATATATATATGTATATATATAAACATAATGTAGTAGTGCATGAATCCATAACAACCACATGTCACAACATAGAGACAATTTATCAAGGGCTTGATCCCAAGGCACACGTTTTTAAGAAAAGTTGGATAAAATCAATCAATGTTTTGTGCAAATAGTTTCACATTCCCAAAATAGTTTTGAAATGCAAGTTCACTCACTGGTCTTGTTGATTCTTTTGCTTGACTCTAACCTCAACTAATACTCCAAATGGACATGTGAGGCACTTTAAATGAATGTTTTAGATATCTAAACTTATTTTTTATTATGAAATATGTGTTTTCCACTCGCATACTACATTTTTAGTAGGTTTCGAGACTTTCGAGAAAAAATGACCAAAATGCCCCTGTGAGCGAAAAATTATTTTTCTATTGTTTTGATTTGGAAATAGTTTATAATCTCTCAAAACATGATACTTAACAACTGTTGCTCACTGGGGAGGTGCGAAAATTGATACTAAAGCCTTACGGGGTTCCGATTGACATTCCGGGTAATAAGTGTCAATCGGGACAACGCGACGGTTGTCACGGGCTCGAGGAGAGTATTGGGTCGTGACACTCATATTCCCATTCAGCCACAAATACCTTCTTTAAAGGAGTAGACACCACTAATTGTTCTTCTCTCCTAACACGATCCTTACCCAAATGAAGTGCAAAACGTGGAGAAATAAAAGAATGGGTAACACCAGGATCAAACAATACTCGAGCATCCATATTACACACAGAAAGAGTACCTGAGACGATTGCATTAGATGTTTGGGCCTCCTGGGGTGTTAAAGCATATACCCTCGCTTGGCCTCTACCGACGAAACTCTAACGTCCCGACCCAGAAGGCCTGCCCTGAGAGGAAGTAACAGCACCTCTACCTCCTGATCCGCTAACCTCCCGATCAGATGAGGCGGTTATTGAAGGAGAGGACGAAGCTAGCTAGGTGGAGTCGCGAGCTAAAGGTTACATTCCCTTAACTATTTCCCCAAAATTCCTTAGGTCATCATAAATCGACTTCTGATAAGATTCTTGATCGTTACATTATCTATACAACTCATTAAATAGATTGAGTTCAAATCTCGAACCACTAAAACCATTCTTCATTTTACTTGGGTACACCACTAACTCCACACACACGTATACACACACATTCAAATGTCCATATTCCTCATTATGTATACGGGTCTCTATTTTCAAATACCTTTAGACTAATTTCTCTTTGTTCATTCCATCCAAAACCAAGATTCAATAGAATAATCTTCATAATTCATACAAATTCTCATCATGTCTGTGCATAGTTCTACATCATTTACATACTTATACTTTCTTATGATCATTCCCAATTATATGCTTAAGTTTCCTTATACTATATATAATTGCATCACAATGTCATCTCCATTGAATTATAATCTATTATGCGTGTATGCTTTATAATCCCATTGATACTTCAAAGATTTATCTTAACTTGATCATTGCATCTTAAGCAATACCACAATTCCTAAGAGTCATCCTTATTCCTCGATTATCTTTCATGCCTCTTAAATATATTGTATCCTTATTGTATTCTGATATTGATTTGTCACTTAAGACTCAGACTCATTTGAATCATGCATGACTCAAGCATTTTCAAATTCCAATTTCCATAATATATTAGGAAAGTTTCATTATCTGACTTCATTATCAAGGTCAACTTCAATCATCCTTTGTTCCACTCTTTCATATGAACATAACATCATTCTTCCTTAACCAATTTACAAATTGTACTTGAAATTATAAAACTTGAAACTAGATTTTCCGCAAGTACTTTTCAATATTAATACAAGTATCACTCTCAGCCTATGCCTTCCTTTTTATGGTCACATAACTTAGTGCTTGCTTTCACGAGATCCATGGCAGAACCTCTCTTGAGTATTTTCTTGGGGATATCTATCTTAAATTTATGTCTCACAACATGTGATCACTTAACCCGTAACTTAGCCATTTATGTGGCATCCTTTTCAGGGCCCACTCCAAGGTATTGTTATGTCTAGATCCCCATCACTTGACTTACTCGGAACCCCGAGCCTAAGGGTGGCACTACAGGCCCTGCAGGGCCTTCTCGCCAAGTTTTGAATCCTAGAGTTTTTGCTCCCCCCTCCCCCCGAAGGGAACGCCTTTAACTCATTCATATCGATACCTTCCAAAAACTTAAAACTCCAGCTAACAAAACTTAGAATCAAGTTCAATGACTTTAGGTCAACTCGTAAGTTCAACTTCACATATGTCTCATTTTATTCATGCGTCCTAGACATGAAGTGTTCTTAGCACCACGGCACGGTGGCTGTTGGAGTTTACTTAATCAATGTTATTCATCTATATTTAAGGTTACTACACTAATCATTCTCAACCGTTTGGTTTCCCTTAAATCTTACGTCACAATTTTCACAACCATTTATATCCTCTTATGCTTATCACATATAATAGGTAAAGTCGATATTTTCAAATTCATCTCATTCTATAACACTTGTCAACAATCAATAAATCGCACTTTAGAATAGTCTTTCCATATTGTATAGTAACTTCACCATATAGTATTACGGCACTATGTTCCTCCATTGTACTATCATGCATACTCCACAGAAATTAATTAAAAGATTTACGTACCTTAACTAATGCTAATTCCATTTAATCATATCTTAAATACTCCAAACTTGTAAATTACACCTCCAAGTGTATGTCCATAGATTGATAATCTTTATATATTTCATGATCATGAAAACTACAACTTACAAACTAGCTTTCTATCATATGCACACTATTAGAACATTAATTTCAACATGTTTAATTCTCCTTTGGTGGTATGTTAAGATCATTCCTGGATACATTTTCATATTAACATTGATATGCCTTTACCATAGCATTTAGTGCAAATTTGATGAAGGAATTGTCTCCAAATAACTCTTAAATACATAATTATCAAATTGTATACCACTAAATGTTAAGATCTTGACTTTATTCATCAATAACCAATCACATTTATTAAGTGAATAATTTACTTAGTTATTACACCTTGCCTTTGCGATCATAAGATCAAAGTTGTCCTAAACTTAGGATGCAGAAGTTCTCTCTCTTAGAGTATATCCAAACATCAACATTTTCTAAATTCCTTACTCTGGGGAGATCACCTTCAAGACTAATCATTCGTATCATAGGCCACACTTTGAACCGAATAAACTTTTAAATTGATCTTTCAAGTAATTCGTATATCAGTCTCAATTATAGAACTTCATATGGCACTTAGACTAGATTCGACATTTCCAAGTCATTTAACCTCAAGCTGCCAATTCCACATCTAGTCCTTTAATCCCTTGGCTCCCCCTGCTATGCATAGCAAAGTTCAAGCTCATCCTTAGAGCAGATTTGTTTACTAACTTCTTACTTCATGACCACACATCAATTATAGTAATCATTGATACTCACTCTCGAGTTAATTCACGTGCTTATATCCATGAACTATAATAGGTCCAATCAATTCTTGAAATCTCACAATCGCTTAATTGAAATCAACACCAGTTCCCTCTAAGCTGCTGTACCTATTCAACACATATTCACATATAAAATATTTCAAAATCCCAACACCACTTTTATATGGGCATAACAAGCTCAATTAACATAGTGTTCTTATCTTCATGCATATAAGTATGGGTTTACTCTTACCTCAATGCTTAATTTATACACTCCAAGTGAATTACAACCATCACTATTCATTCTAATCAAAGTGCGCCCCTTATTACCATTATCACATGTGCTTCTTTATATTAACTCCAATACAATTCATAGTCCCCAAATCTTTTTCCAATTAACAACCATGAGTTCAATTATAACTCCACCAAATGAATAAATTATCACGGCCTATTAGTCTAACTCCAAATTTCTCCATCCTTAATCAGAAGGATATATCATCTCATTAATCTTTCATTAGGAGCATTCGTTTTAAGATCTCTCTAACACTGGCTCGTGTCACGGGTGGCATCTTAAATCTGGACAACGACCCTACTTATGACCTTTGCATGACATTAACAAGGAAGTGGATTATTAGGAACAAGAGTTCATATAGCTCCCTGTCTATGACTTATGCTCCCATAAGATCTATAAGAAGAAATAGAATGAGTCTAAACAACTCCAAATTCTATATGCAGATGCACGTATTCTATTCTATCAAACCTAACTTGACTTAACTTAACTTGGGCCACATTGACTCTGTAGTTTTTAAAACAACTTTAAAACAACTTTAAACCCAAAAGCTCTAATCTTTAAAATCAAAAGCTTTGATCTTTAAAATCAAAAGCTCTGATTTTTAAAACCAAAAGCTCTGATACCACTCTAATGCAATGACCTCTCCCCGGTCGCTGTCGGCATCCACAACTTTCGAAAAAGACCCGCCAAGTCTCGAACAAGTCTGTCTAGAATTTACTCTTTAATTCACTACATTCAATCACCATTTAATATTGATACTTTCATATACTAAATTGAACCATAAATATAAAAATCAATACAAATTTTTTTCCTTTTATTCATAAGTATATGCATTAAAATCTATAATCTCCAAATTAATGCCTATATAAAAATTTAGAATTTGTTTACAACTTAATAAATAAAATGCTACAACTTGACCTCTAATAGTGGAGCGACTCGAAATAAATTGATAGGAGATGCCTTTACCTATTCACGATGGATCGAACGCGTCACTAACTACACGCTAGGCTGATCCCCATCTGCAAAAAGGGAAATAAAAGGGTGTGAGTCTCATAGACTCAGTGATAATCATCGACTCAGCGAGTAGGGCGTAGATGGGAAACAAGCAAATGGCAGATCAGTTGAATATAAAAATGCAAGATTATAAAAGCAACTCGTTTCAAACGAGGGTTTGTGCCTTATATAAAAATCGAGAATTTCTTATAAAGTATAAATAATCGAGGTAATAAAATTTTTCACATCAAAATATATTAATAATCATTTTCAAATCAAATCAATAAAATTTAGCAAGCTCCCACGAAACCAAGTAATATTTAAAATCATGCACAAATCATAACTCTCCCCATATGCGAGGAATTACATATTCATTTCACAGATAAACATATAGGGGAGTTGCGAAAAACCATTTAATTCCATTTTCAGCATGCAGAGAAATATAATTCAGAATATTAAAACTTATTTCAACTCATATAAAACCATTACATTTTTGTCAAAAACAAACAACATGGCTTATGACTTTCTTAGAAACCTAGCTTGAGCCAAAATCATTCTCATACTCGGTTGTCAAGGATACCTTGGCCTAGGGCTATCCCAACCGAGTCTGCCAAGGCTGTTAAAAAGTCATGTACGCATAAATCATATTTTTATTTTGAAAACATAGTCATTCCTTGGCGTTGGCTGAGTTCACCCTCACGTGGTGGTTTGGCATGAAGTGAACTCTAAAGTTTTAACCTCAGGAGTTATCCAACCGCGCCTCTCATACTGAGGTATGAATATAATAAGGCTACCGTGCCCCTCTAATAGGCTGGTCCACGGAACTCGTCCACTATACCGACCAATTATAACCCACCAATTCAATAAAATTCAACAGCATGACATGGCAATTATTTTATTTTACAGCCTTTCAAGGCAAATCAACAGTTCATACATTTTCAGCACATTTACCAATTCAACCATTCATGCCAATATTATCATAAGCCATTCAATTCAAACCTTGATTTATAACACAACAAGTAATAGTCTCCAATTACTTTTGAATTTCTTGGTTAAAATGAAATCTCCTTTTAAAAGAATTCAAATTTGATCTTCAAGAGGATATTTTAAATCTTTCTCAAAATATCGGTCCCCACATCACGTTAAAACTCTCTTTTCGTAAAATGTTCATTGTAAATATTTGCATGATATTTTGTATCAAAATAGCATGGTGAATATGTAATAAATTTCATGAATGCACACCACACAAACAATAAGGCACAATTTCCTTTGAT
>NC_030850.1:22097700-22144382 GCF_000208745.1 Theobroma cacao | reverse complement strand
CCACCGTGGCTTCCTCTCTTCTTTTCCTCTTAAAATCGATCACCAAAAGCCTTATTTTCTCACCCTTTTTGCTACCATTTTTTGCTCCAAAATCAGCAGATTTCCAACTCAAATTTTCAGCAACAAAACTTCTAAATTTTGGCAGCACAAAGCTGTCAAATTTTCCTGCACAAACTACCAGCAAACAGTTCTAATTTTTTTGCACAAATTGGCAGCAAACAGTTCTAATTTTCAGCAGCCAAAGTTGTCCTTCAATGGTAGCAAAAACCTCCAAAATTTTCTAGCAACATAACCTCAAAATTTAGCAGCAAAAACCTTGAATTTTTTGCACCAAAATCCCTCTAAAAAACACCAAATTTTCTCTCTCAAAGTGCAGCAAAAATCAGCTTCTTACCTCGTAAATTTTCAGCTTTCTTCTTCCTCCAAAAATTACAGCAAAAGCTCTATTTTTCCTTCCTCAAAGTGCAGCAAATCCGTTCTCTTTTCTCTTCCTCTCCCACGATTCTTTCTTTCCTTTTTTTTCTCTTCTCCCACTCTCAACTGACTTCCTCTCCTTTTTATCTTTTATCATTTCTTTCATCTCACATGGCCTGCCCCACCATCATTTCTACATTCTTCTCTTTTGTTTTCATTGTTTTTTCTTTTGCCTTTCTTCCTTTGATTTTTGTATGGCCGGCCATTCACATTAGAATTCTTTGGTTTCACTTTTCAACATCTTTTCTTCATTATTTTATCATCCATTTTATTTTCATTTTATTTTTATTTCTTCAAAACAATAAAATTTACATAATATGCCTTAACTTCATTTTATTTAACACGCCTCCCTCAAATTTTTATATTTTAAAATTAATTCTTCGGACACGTGTAAAAATTCTAATTTCCTTCTATCTTCCTTTTCTTATACGTGTATAATCAAAATATCGAGATCGCATTTCAACGCAGTGTCACCATAATATTTAAATATTTACTTACCCGTGTTAACTCGATTTAATAAAATCACTCTGACACAATTATCATCATTTTCCTTCAAAATTCTTCTTTACTTCTTCTCCCCCACTTAAATTAGTCATATTCCATTTTTCATGACTAATTCCGACAACATATAAAATATTAATATTATTTTATTATTTTATTAAATAAAATATTATTTTATTTCAAAAATTTTCACTTGCCTCCTTTGGTCCCGAAACACATCATTACATCTCGATTTACTTTCGAATCATCCTTTAACTTGCTAATTCCTCTCCAACGAAAATATTATTATTTAATTATTGTTTCTGCACACGCGAAGCATTTTATTCTAGAACGTTCCTTTCATCCTTTGTCCCTCTTTAGCACGCAAATTCACATCAAATGATCATTCGTTTGATAAATAAGGTCTTATTTGTGTCCAACGAGGGTGCGGGGTATTACACCAAATTTTGGGCCATGACCGGTGCATGAGCCCAATTGACGTAGCCCATTAAGCCCAAGCAAGCCTATTTATATAACTTGTCCATCATTCCATCATAAGTTATCAAAGTCACCTTTCATAATTTCAATTCAAAATAATGCTAACCATTGCCATCTCGTAGTGGCATTTCCAATCAAATATACATATATTGTCTAAAACGTATATCTTAATAATTTACATCGAGTTTGTCAATACACAACAAAAAGGGATACTTGACTTCTAGCAGAGAACTCGGCCAAAGTTCAGCTATTGAATGCCGAGATACCTACCAAGGAAACGAATTTGCAAGGACACCTCGCCCTAATTACCGGCTGCCTCCTTATCTGAAAACATGAGGTTGAAAATGGTGAGTATAAACCTAGTGAGTGAACAAAGGAAGGGAACAAGCAATCGATAAGAGAAGTTAAGAAATCATAATGCACTTATTTTCAAAAACAATGCAACTTAGTTAAATTCTTATTAAAACCCCTCATTAAACCGTTAATGATTTAATCACTTAACGATAAAGGACCCATGCATAACAAATGATTTGAAGAGTAAAAACGTTAATAACATTCAAGCAAGTCAAGTGAAACGACGAGTCCTCGTTGTAGCGGAAGGGCATTCTCGCTGACAGATGCAGCAAAATTTGGCTCAAAGTATAGGCTGACCGAGGGTTTCTCAACTGGCTAAGGGTTTATCACCAAAACCCCTCATTTCAAACGTAATTAATTAATTCCTTGATGTTGGAAGTCCATGATCAACTATGGTGCTAAAGAAATGGAAAATAGAGCAGCAACCAAACAAAAAGGTAAACAAGACAAAAAGTTTAGCTTCAGATATTTTCTTGCTGCAGCGAGAACCAGGCTAGTGCAACTTCCCTAAACCCGAGAGTTTTTCGCTACAGCGAGAGACAGGACACCAACAACAAGTTTTCATTCTCTCAAGAAAAGGCCATTTTGCTGCAAAGACAAGATCAACTTGAAAATGCTTAAAAATTTCTAAAATTCAACATGAAAGATTTCACATGTATTGCAACCATATACCATGCTCATGAACTTTATATGACACACATATTTATATATATACATACATCATCAAGCATACCATCCCACCACACTCAGCTCAATGCAATATCATCATCACGTGTGCACTCCCTACTTGCACACCTCAACATCGTCATGTGTGCACTCCCTACTCACACACTCTAACATCATCATCTGTGCACTCCCTACTCGCACACTTCAACATCATCACCCAACATCATTCATCAATGCACAACACATATTCATATATATATACATACCAACATAATATAGTAGCACATGGATTCATCCTTATACACATTTCACATTTCACAAAATCACTAAAAAACATTTTTATCAAGGGCTTGTTCCCGGCACACATTTTTAAAGGTTGGATGAAATCATTCAAATGTTTCACCCAAATACATCTACATTTCCCAAAGAAATTTTGAAATGCAAGTTCACTCACTAGTATTCATTAAATGTCTACTCAACTCTAACTTCCTCTAATGGTGCAAATGGGGTGGTGGGGCCTCGTTGGAACCTGTTATCACATTAGCATCATCACCATCAACCCAACTTGGCATTAATACTATTCCAAAGCTATTTTCTAAATTGAGTTCTACTAGTCATTCCTACTATCTTCCAACTACAATTAAATGGCTACTATTTGCACTACTTTAGTCACACAAAAATGATTAAACAATCTCAAGAATAAAACACTCACAAATCAAATTACTAGACATTATCAACAACTAAAATATCAATTCAATTTCAACATTCACCTTGCTAGATTTGTAATTGGATTCCTCCTTAAGAATTCCCAAACTATTATAGATAGTCTTTCATTCTCTCTCTAAACCACCTAGCTAGTGAGAAAAAAATATTGGTTTAAGACTTTGGAGGGTTTTTAAGGTGAAAGAGTAAAAGAGCACAAAGGGCTTGTGAAAAGGTGCAGAAAAGCATGAAATTTGAGACTAACTTGAGAGAGTTATGGAAGCTTGAAGAAAAGTCCCATGAAGGATGAAGAAACGTGAGAGGGGAGAAAGAAGAAGAAGAAGAAGCTGCTGGAAATGTGAGAAGAAGTTGTTGGAAGATGATATTTATAGCTCTAGCTTATCCAACGCCACTTAAATTATAAAAATGTCCTTAACCAGTTGGTTGGTTCTCCTTCAATCCTTTGTGCAATCTTTTTACTCTTTTGACACTGGGACAAGGTCATTAATAGTCTAAAAATACTCGGGTTCACGAAAACTTAAAAATTTTGACCCGAGATGAAAAATGACCATTTTGCCTCTTCTTTGGAAATCATCATTATTTTTATTTTCTTTGTCATTTATCCTTATTTTCATCATTCATTTATGCCTTAGGCCTACTTAGGCCTTAATAATGTTTGAAAGCATACTTTTAGGGGCTCACTAAAGAAATGATGAAATTACCTTTGGCCTAGGTTATCGCGTCCACACCTAGTTGCGGGCCTATAGGGGTCGAGGTCTCACAACACCTAAGTAAGTCCTTGTATCTCTCCTAAACTTTATACAACAACTCATAATCAAACTATGCCAAAGATGTAATATCATTTCTCATTTTCGCTATCTTGGTTAGGGGAAAAAACTTGGCTAAGAACCTCTGAGCAAAGTCATCCCAAGTTGTAATAGAGCCCGTAGGAAGTGAGTTTAACCATATCTTCACCTTATCCTACAATGGGAAAGAGAAAAGTCTTAGCCTGATGGCATCATCAGTCACTCTGTTTGCTTAAAAGTATCGAAAATCTCTAGGAAAATAGAAATGTGGGCATTTGGATCATCATTCGGTAAACCCCAAAATTGAATTGAAGTCTAGAGCATTTAGATGATTGCTGGCTTGATCTCGAAACCGTTGGCTTGAATAGTTTGCCTTTTAATGCTTGAGTAAAGCTTTTGTGCTAACAGAACAACATAATCTCTTAACAACCGATTTTCTTCAATTGCTTGCTCTTGAACTTGCTGCTCTCTTTATTGTTCGACCATTGAATCAATATGAGTAGAATTCTGTTGATTTTTCCTACAACATCTTTTAAATGTCCTCTCAATCTCATGATCACAATAAATAATCTCTAACTTCTTCTCATACACTGACCAAAAGCACCTAAAAAATAATAGAAGAAAAGCTTGAATTAAGAATAATTTGTTCGATATTAATATTAGTAAAAATAAAGAATGAAAATACTCAGCAACGGCATCAAAAATTTGTTATAGGTTTAGTACACGCAAATATGTGTATCGAACAAGTAATATACCCTCAAATGAGATGTCCCCATTTTAAACATTGTTATGGCACTTGGTGGGATATTTAGAAATGTTTGGTAAGTCTTTAGGGGGATGACACTTTAGGGAAAGAATGTCCCCATCTTACGCCTTGTAACAGTTCTTGGTGATATACTTGTAAAATTTCATTAACTCTTTATACGGGGTGAGTAGTCAACGGATTGTTGGGCTACCTCACTATAAAGGTATGTTTCTACCTAACCATCAAGGGATGCCCCTATGCCCCAATGTATCATGACCCAAACCTGGGGGCCATGACAGGTGCATGAGCCCAACAAGCAAGCCCACTAGACCCGAGCAAGCCTCAATATTCAAAACCATATAACACATAGCCAAGGGATGCTATACATCATATTTATCAATAAAATTTAAATTCAACACATCACACCATCCTTGGCACAATCCAAACATTCATCATAGGGTCATACATTGACTGTTTAAGATGGGTTCATACGTAACAACGTTTAATACCCAATATCACATGGCGCTTAGTGCCTACAATATTCAAAGTACAATAGTTTCTAAACTTAACATTTCAGGTGCATAAGCTAATATAGACCTTACCTAGCGGAGTGAAGAAGACGGTGAACTTATCGGATGCCAAAATCAGTCTATCAATAAATGACCCTTGCCATGCTTTGTCCAGTGGCCTATTTATCTGCACATGGTACAAAGTGGGTGAGTACTTTGATACTCGGCGAGTTGTGCACATAATAAAGTCATACACACGCACACATATATATATAAGCATATATAAAATATTGCACTCTTTGTGCAACCAAATGCTCTAACAACCATCTTCAACCATAGGGGTATACCATCCTCCGTAAGGTCTCCCATGAGGGGTATTTCATCATCTCTAATGTCTCCAAAGTACGTCATATATAACACTAGGCTTATTTTTGAAGTCATATAAGTCATGCTCCATAGCACACTTTAGTTGCCAGAGTTTCATATTAAATTCCACTTAGCCTAATCAAGGCTATATCATATCACACATGAATCAAAACATAATATTTGAGTGGTTCTCCCTTATACATCAACAAATCATGCACGGTAGCCAACCGACAAAAAAACAAATCATGCCCAATGCCAAAACATGTGGCGAAATATCAAAGTCATCGTCCAGAGCAATTTATCCACAAATGACATTACGATCCTCGTCCAGGGTAATATCCCAACGGACAACATCACTTAGAGTATTCTCCACGGATGGCAACATAATCATCAACTAGGGCAATTGTAGAACCCCTAATTTTTGATGTAAACTAAGAATGATTTATAAAATATGTGGAGTCCTAAGGACTTTGATGACAGGATATGTATGCCTAGTGCTCAAACGTGTACATATTGGCACTTAAGCAAATTTGAGGAAATTTGTGATGAATCCCATAATTTGAGGTTTTGATCTAAGTTTGATGTTGTGTTCATGGATTTATATGTGTATAGGATTAAGTTAAATGATCAATTTGAGGTGCGATATTAACAAGGAATGATTTTAAGGGGTTAAATCTAAATTTTTGGAAGTTTTGTAAGCTTGGAACTGCCTACAAAGGAGACAATATCGATACATACTCTAATGTATCAATAGATTCTTGGTAAGATGAACAACAAAGGCCCAGGGAAGAATATTGTCAAGCCCGGCTCTACAATATGTTTATTACGCCATTCCTACATAAGAATGCATGTTTGCTTACTTGGGTACCTCGAAAATCGTTAAAGGACGGCAATGTACCAAATGGTACAATTAAGTTGAATTAAGCCTCGAACTAGACCAAATAGAGATTTTAAGATGAAATTGAGAATTTTAAATTCCCAAAATGATATAATATGGTGATTCGGAGTTCGAGAATTGATTTGGAGTCAAAATGGAATTTTCATGACCTAAGGGTAAAATAGTCATTTTGCCCTTGAGGTTAAAATTGGAATGTTGGAAGACGTTTTTGACCAAGATTGACCATTTAGAACATAATTTGAGTTTGAGAGGTGAAAAATTTTAATTTCGGCATTTTTTCGAGCATAAGGGGCAAAATAGTCATTTTATCGCCCAAGGGCAAAATTGTAATTTTACACCACCCAACACTTGTCATGCCCATGGATTTCATCCATTAACATTTTATAATGTGGATAATTGAAATATTTTATGTGGTGGAGAAAGAAAGCTTAATAGTTAAGAATTTAAAAATGGACCAATGGTAAGGTGACTAGTGTCAAGCTTTTATTTCTTTATTATTTTCCTTATAAATTAGCACAAAACCAGCCCATTTCTCTTCATTATGGTCGGCCTCACCAAGGAGAAGCAAGAAAAAGGAAGAACAAAACCCTAGGTGGAAAAATTCAAGGGAAAAGTGTGAAAATTCAAGGAAACAAGTGAAAAAAAGTAAGATTTTTCAATTTAAGCTTGAGATCTCTCTTTCTTAAGCATATTTTCTTATTTTCCATGGTTGAGTCACATGGAATCATGATGAATCCCTTGCTGGCCAAACACTTAGAGGGAGGTTTTGATGCTTGATTTGGTTAGATTTCAATGTATTTTAATGTTTTTAGTTAGTTAGTGATGTGTAGCATGAAAAGCCAACAAGAAAAATTCAATTCCTCCCATCACCCATCATTGGCCAAATCTTCCATGTAGAGTGTGTATGGTGGATTTGATTTTATTTCAAGTGAATTGGTTAGGAAATGATGAATTACGGTGAGAAAATCAAGTAGAAAAAATCATAGTGTTGATGCACCCACCATGGCCGAAATTCCCAAGAGAAAATGTGAAGATGATTGTGCTAAATTTTATGCTATTTGACTTGTGTTTGATGGTTTGGAGAATTGGAAGAAAAATGGAGTTAATTGGAGTTGAATTGGACATATTGGCCAATTAATCGAGTCATAGATTAAATTAAGCCAATACCGTTTTATTTAAGTACACAATTGAATTTGTGTATAACACCGTGTTTAGACAATAATCTGAACAATTTGCATTCCATTTCATGCATCCATATAGTTTTATAACGGTTTAGCACCAATGTGGTAAATTGTTTGATTGTGCATTATGTCTAGGTGGTGAACTTTCTGGCAAAAGTAAAGAAATAGTACCCGAGGATCAAAAATCGAAGTACTCGGAACTCAATTTCCATTATAGTGAGTAACCTTATTATCGTCTTAATTATCTAAAGTAGTTTTTATTCGTTTTTGTGATTTTATAGAAAAATGAGTTTAAATGGTAAATCTTTATGTTTTATAAGAAAAATGTGATTAAACAAAATGATTTTATAAAATCATCTTGAAATTGAATGATGGCTTGGAAAATAGAGTAATTGGAGACTATTTGTTGTGCTATAAATCATGGTTTGAATTGAATGGCTTATGATATTGGCATGAATGGCTGAATTGGAAATTGTGTTGAAATTATATGAACTGTTTTGCTTTGCCTGGACAGGCTGGTAATTTTATATTAGCCATGTTATGCTGCTGAAATTTTATTGATTTGGTAGGATCGATTAGCTTACTATAGTGGGCGGGTTCTGTGGACTAGCCTATTAGAGGGGCACGAAATCTGGGTATAATCTTACCTCGATCGGAGAGGCGCGTAGGGTAACTCCTGAGGTAAAACTTTAGTGTTCACTTCACGCCAAACCACCACATGAGGGTGAACTCAGCCAACGCCAAGGAACGGCTATGTTTTCAAAATAAAAACATGATTTATGTGTATATGACTTTTTAACAGCCTTGGCGGACTCGGTTGGGATAGCCCCAGGCCAAGGTATCCCTGATAACTGAGTATGAGAATGATTTTGGCACGAGCCAAGCTTTTCAGGAAATCATAAGCCTCGTTGTTTATTTGGGTGAAATGAATCTATTTTATCTTATTAAAATGAGTTCGAAATGCTATGAATCATTTTTATGCCAATCTATTTTATCTGTCTCCATTTACTCAGCTTTAGATATTTTAGATGGTATTTGTTTACTCACTGGGATTATATAATCTCACCACCCTCTTTTCCACCCATTTCAAGCTCAGGATAATTTGTAGATAGCTGATATCGTCAAAGGCTACAGTTGGCTTTACTTCCTCAAAAATTGTAGGTTCATAGCCTTCGTTCACTTTTGTCATTTAAGGGACCCACGTGTCATTGTAAATTTAATTACATACCTTGACTATCTGTGTTACTGTATGTACAAATTTATTTTGCTTTTACGCTACAAAAATTATTTACGGATATCTCTATAAAAATTGTTTTATAAGAAAATAGAATATTTTATTCAATATTTTTATTTTATTCTAATCGCTATCATTTCACTTTAAATGAATGTTTTAGATATCTAAACTTATTTTTGGTTATGAAATGTGTAAATTTCTCTCATATACTACATTTTAGCTAGTTTCAAAATTTTTGAGAAAAATGACCAAAATACCCCTATGTAGTTGAAATTTCTCTTTGACTGTTTTTGAATTGAAATTGGTTCATATCACTTTAAAACATGATTTTAGTAACTAATACTCACAAAGGAAGCGAGAAAACTGGTGTTAAGCCTTACGAGGTTTCGATTGGCATTCCGAGTAATGAATGTCTATCGGGACATAGCGATGGTTGTCACGGGCTCGATGGGAGTTTTGGGTTGTGATAAATATTTTGTCAATACATTTGATAATGTATTGATAGATTTGGCTAAAGATGAACATCGATGCATTGTCCAAATTTATCGATACATTTGAAACAAAAAGCACCTAAGGGGAAAAGTATCGACACATTTTCGCAATGTATTGATACATTCATTCGAAATTAGGGCAAATGTATCAGTACATTGCCAAAATATATTGATACAAAAAAAAGAAAGGAAAAAATAACAAGGGATTTTGAGCCATTTCGCTCAACTCTTTCTTTTAACTCTTTCTCTCTTTAAAACGTCTAAAACTCTAACCCTCCAAATTGAATTTCTAAGCCATTTGAAGCTATTTGGAGCTTGGGAAACCATTTTGGAGGTATGATTTAATGTTTTTACTGATTATTTTTCAATTTAATCAGTTAATAACTTCGAATATGAGTTTTCTCCAAATTTGGTATTTTTCCCTCTGTGGCTTGGATTAGAGAATTTAGAGCTAAGACTCATGCAATCCGACTTCCAAGGTATGGGTTTAGCTCATTAATGAAGGATTTGAGCTTCAATAGTTGGATTGCTAAGATTTAGTTAATTGTGTGAAAAGCTGGCATTTTTCAAAAGCCAAGAATAATTAATCTTTTGATGTTCTGATGTGTTTGAAGGGGGAAACAAAGCTAAATCAAGTCATTGGCAAGTAAATGATGATTAGAGGCAAAGAATTAGAGTTTGGCTGGGAGTGCCTTCTACTGTCACTATGAGTGGGATTTAAGCTAAATGCACGTGATGCATAACGTACTATAAGTGCGCTACACTAGTACTAGATTTTGTACATAAGCCTAAATGGATGAACCTAGGCTAGAGAACAATATATGTGTATATGTATATATTTGAATTGTGTGTGATTGCACTGTGATGTGAGCCACATGGTGGCCTATGTTGTGTAAGCCTAGACTAGAAGGCTTGTAGGCTATGTTAAACCCCCAAGAGTGGATTACCCTAGGTGATTGATATGTCGAGACGATTTGATTGAATGAGGCCTTGGAGACTTAGAGGCACCTAGAATCTAACCGAGCTTAAGACAATTAAAGCTCGATAAATGTGAATTGAGGTTTGATACAAAAGATGTGAATGATAAAGGCATGATGGCCTTAATTGTGGACTTGTGTTTCCATCCAAAAGATGAATTCTGAATGTTGATCTGATTTATGGATGAGTGGAGTCCGATGCCCTATGACTATGTTCGTGCCTCAAGGATGATGGTAAGTAAGGGTAGTGATTGATATCTCACTTGTAATTCTCGCCTGTAGTGTACGATGCCATCCATTGGGAGATTACTCCAAATGATGATTGTAATGCCACCTATGTGAGAATACTCCAGCTGATGCTGACCGTCGAGAGATTTCTCCAATCAATGACTTTGACTTTTAGCTAGCTACTTCAGAGTTGAACATGATCTATTTTTTATCAACAGCTTTAGCCTTGTGTGTGATTTGATTCTCTACTGGATGACCACCGAGCGTGATTTGATTATGTATAGGAAAGGACCACTCGTTGATTTGATTCGTGTATGGTGTGAGATAGCCATGAGAGGCTTGATATACATATGGTATGACTTTCATTTGATGCTCTCACAACTAAAGTGTGCTGCGGAGAATAGTTTCAATGATTTGGTTGGCTTCGAGGGTAAGCCCCACCATATGTGATGATAATGATGACTTTGGGGAGGATGACATAACCCCATATTTGGTGAACCTAGGGATGACTATATCCCTCTATATTTGGAAATGTATTGAAAGATTATATGGACATACTGAGAGTGCAATATAGTTATTATATGTTTGATGTATATATGCATATAATTTGATTTGGATTATCTGCATCACTCACTAATTATTATAATACTCACCCATTTGTGTATCATGTGCAGATAAATAGACCATGAAGGAGCATGGCAAAGATCGTCTATAGATAAATCGATTTCGGCATCTAGTAGGTCCTTTATTTTGGTCACTCCGTTGAGTTAGTCAAAGCCTTCCACTATGGATAATGTTGTAGGCATTGAGTGCCATGTTATGTTGTGTATTAAGGGTTAATATGTATGAACTCGTTTGGATGGCCAATGTATGGCCCTATTTCTATTTGTATGGAAATTTAGCTAGGGATATTGTACTTTATTCGAATTTATTATGAATGCTTGATTATTGAGTCCCTTGGCCTGTGTATGCTTGGATATGAACCTTGAGGTTTGCTTGGGTCTAGTGGGCTCGCCTGCTGGGCTCGTGCATTGATCATGGCCCTGGGTTTGAGTCATGATAGCAATATCCCAAAAGACGACATCACCTGAAGTATTCTCCACAAGTGGCATCACAATCATCATCCGGAGTAATCTCCGGGCGAATGGCATTATACACAACAAGCAAGAATCATAGGCAGGATTTCAACCACTACCCTTATTTACCACCATCCTTGAGGCACTAACATAGTCACATGGATATCAAACTCCACTCATCCTCAAGTTAGATCGACGTCCATAACTCATTCCTCAGATGGAACACATTTCCTCAATGAGACTGAGACCATCATGTCTTTATATTTCTATATGTCCATAACATGATGATGATCACATTCATCAAGCCTCATCTATCAATAAGCTCATTCAAGTTCTAAATACCTTATTAATCATGGCTCACTGGCTATGTATACATCAACAATATAATTTATATTCAATCATGGCCTAATAGTCGCATATACATGAATAATATCATATCAAATCATGCATCAACATTCTGTCAACAAATGGGCAATCTAATAACACATCGTAGTATCACCATCATAATGATTTAATCACCACATATCCAGGACCCATCAAAATCATACATCACCTAGATGTCTACTGGCTCATGCTTCCCAATGGCATTCACAAAACATGCATATATATTAACATATATGTAAACCATATATTAGCCTAGGTACATTCATCTAGGCAATCACATTCTTACACATAAATACATAATTCTCTAGCCTAAGCATGCTCATCTAGGCCAACATTCATAATATCCAGTGCAACGCATATTCCATGCGTTATGCATCACATGCATTTGATAAATCCCACTCATGGGGACAATTTGGAGGTGCTCCTCAACCAAGCTTCAATCCTTAGCCTCCAATCATTTTTCAGCTCATAAACATGCTCAAATAAATCAATATTCCCTTAAGCACATCAAAACATTACGAAATCCATTAAATCTTGGCTTTCCAAAAATGCCAGCTTTTCTAAAACTAGCTAAATCCTTAACAATTCAACATATTGTTAGGATTTTTGAGAATATGGTGCTCTGGATAGCAAGTACATTCCCATGCTTAATTTCATTAAATTTATATGTAATGAAAGTACATTTTGATAAACAAACGAAGAGTGGACAGTGGACAATGATTTATTTTGATAAAAAATTTATATGTAATTCAACATTTTAATGAAAGTACATTAAATTAATATTCCCATACAGTTTGAGTAAGCATTCATTATCTATTTATTAAGGTACCATAATTCTATTACACTCTATTGTGATAACAGTGGACAATGGCTAACTCAAAAGAACCACAGAATCATAAAGCAACAAAACACATTGAAAGGAAATATCATCTCATTCAAAAGATCATACAACGTTGAGAAGTACTTGTGAAGAAAATTCTAATAGAGTAGAACCTCACCGATCCATTCACAAAGACTCTAACACAAAAAACTTTCGATGGTCACTTAAAAGGTCTTGGAATGAAGGATATGTCATACTTGCTTTTAGGGCAAGTAGGAGATTGTTAGGAATTTTGAGAATACGGTGCCTTGGAAAGCAAGTATATTCTCATGCTTAATTTCATTAAATTTATTTGTAATGAAGGTACATTTTTATAATAAAACGAAGAGTTTGTTTTAGTAAGCATTCATTATCTAGTTATTAAGGTACCATGATTCTATTGAGATATTAAAATACATTTGTATGAAAAAGTCATACATAGAAGACATGTATTTTAATTGAATCTAAAAATTATTCACAGCCATATAATAAAGCTAGTCACTTTATTGTGTTAAGGCTGTAGTGTCCACATTACTTCCAGCGAGACAAATGTGATTCATTTCAAGGGAATGATGAGTCTCAAATCATCAAAATGGTTAACTTCGAGTAATGACACTATAACATGAACTGGAATCACGTGAGAATCAAATTTAAGTTTTACTATTACTTAAAATCTTGATTCACACTTATGTATTTGCTTATAGTAGAATGAAAATCTTGATGGATAGTGGACTCATGTTTAATCTCCTTAGAATCTTTAATTTTCCATGAGCATGATCATCATAAAGCATTGATCTAGACTCCGTATTTTGGGATTACAATCAAGATGAACATCTGGGAACATATATCTAGATAATGGAGTTCATAGCATTAACATCACTTCTAGCGATTTTAGGAAGATTAGTGATTAATCTGGGCCTAGTGGATTGATGAATTAGCTACTCATCACATGTGCATACTCAAAGATTAGATCTAAAGTATTGAACCACTAATTGGATGAAATTGAGACTAAAGGACAAAATTGACATAAACAGTAAAACGATAATTTCACTTTTTGTCATTGGACGGCTATGAGGTTCACAATAGAAGGTTTGTAATTAGAAAACTAATAATTAATATCAAGTATTTAATTGTTTCTTGTAATTATAGTTAATCCAATAGTGCAACCATGAATCTATGGTGGAGTGATTTCGTGGTTAATAAGCTTGAATTATTTTTAATGAGATCAAGAATAATTCTAAGTTTATTAGAGCTTGGAATATCTATGTCCAAATAGATTCCCCACTTATCTTCGTAGAATTCAACTTGTTTAAGTTGAAATTTTTTAATTTGATTAATTAAATTGTGTACAAAAATGGAAGCTTTAACATGTTTGTCTTAATTTAGACAAAAAAATATGTTTGGTCTTAATTTAGACAACAAAATATCTTTGTCTTAATTTAAGACAAGAAAAATATTTTTTGTCTTAATCTAGACAAGAAAACATTTTTGTCTCAATTTTGACAAGATAAAATATTTTTGTCTTAATTAAAGACAAGAGTTGTCTTAAATTAAGATAATGTTAGGAGGATTCTTGCAAAACAAATCTAGACATCCATGTTGATAAAAGAAGACCCCATGTTTGACTATCTTTCTTTTATTTATTATTAATTCTTTCAAAATAAAGATGGATAATAATAAAATAAGAGTTATTATTCAATAAGGAGTTTTATTTTATCAAGAACTCTAAATGATAATTAAAGAATTAAATTATTTATTCTTTAATTTTAATTTTGATAATTATGAAGTATGTTTGATACTTCCATCGCTCTAAATGGATGGTCAAGATTGATTCAAACGTGCTTCATTTTAATTAAACCTCTGAGGCAAGAGTTTTAATAAAAAGAGAAGAGATTGGAAGAAAAAAAAAAGAACGTACTTTTTCTTGAAAAAATTTCAACCGTCACTTTTCTTTTCCTCCTCCAAACTTTTCTGCAGAAAAGAGAGACAAAATCAGTTGTCATCTTGTAGTCTTGCATTCCATACCTTGTCCACTCAAGGTTCAAGTTGAAACTATTCTTGAAGAATAAGTGGTAGACTTGTTTGGTTGAGAAATCATTCATTGGTGTGGTGGTGTCTGAAAATAAGAATCTCAAAATAAAAGGTATGATTTGTTTTACTTAATAGATTCTTATTTTTTTAGGATGCGATTATGTTACTTGCAATAAGAATGATGTGTGTTTCTGCTTATGTAATTGGATTGCTTGCTTCCTTTATAAAAGAAATTTTTGAAATCCATGCTTTTATAAATCACATCAATCTACTAAGATCCAACTTCAACACATATAAGCTCAAACCCTTTAATAATGAGCTAAACCAATACCTTGGAAGCCGAGTTGCACAATTTATCCCAAATCTTCAGTCAACTAAATGGGACCAATTTTCCTCAAAGTTAGACCAAAATTAAATCTTAGGTTATCAACTGATTAAATTGAAAATCAACCAACAAAAACACTAAATCTTACCTCTAAGAATGTTTCTCAAGTATGGATCTAGCTTAAATAAGCTTTACACATCACCTTGAGACTTAGGGTTTGAAATTGTTAGCGAAAGAGATCACAAATAAAATCCACACTTTTGGAGATACAAATCCTCACTTTTAGCTCCTCAAATCCAAGATTTAGCATTAAAGTGTGAAGATTTTGAGTGGGGTGAAATTTTGGAGAACTCGGATGAGAGAATGAAGAAATGGAAGAAAATAGAGGATTTTTCAGTTTTGGGGCTTTTAAGCCTAATTTTTGCTGATCTGGCACCTCAAGATCAACTATGGGAGCTCCAGAGTTGATCTTGGACCACATTGTTCAATCTCACCCCCATTTCTTGCCCTAGGATCAACTACAAGGGTTTTGTACTCGATCTTGGGCCAGTGTTATTTTTACCCCTAAATTTTTCTACACAAATTATTTACCCTTAAATTTCTACTTCACAAGATGGATCCTCCAAGCATTGGGATTGACTCTTGTGGTTCAAATTCATAAATATTGGTTCTTTTGAAGCCTAAACTCATCCCAAATCTCCTCCACAACCTACAATCATTCACATTTCACTTAAGATCAACCTGTGAGCTAGTCTAGCATCATGCACAATTAATATTAAAAAAATCGAGGGTGTTACATTCTCCCCTCCTTCTAAGAAATCATCCATGAATTTCAAATCATATACCACACATTAAAATGTAAGTTAAACCTCAAATAAGTGGGGATATTTCTATCTCATTTCCTCTTTGAGTTCCCATGTGGCTTGTTCAACCGCATGGCTTTGCCACAACACTTTCACCATAACAATATCTTTAGAGCAAAGTCGTTTTACTTGCTAATCAAATATGGCTATAAGCTACCCTCGTAACTAAGTTTGTCTTGTAACTGGACCTCAGCATGCTGAATCACATGCGAAAGGCTAGGAACATACTTCCTAAGAATGGATACATGGAAAAATCAGATGAACATCGGACAAATTAGGTGGTAACGCCAAATGATAAGCAACTGTACCAATGCACTTTAATACCTCAAAGGGCCCGATGTATCTATGATTCAATTTCTCATTCTTCCCAAATCTTTTGACTCTTTTAATCAATGAAACTTTGAAAAAAACATAATTTCCAACTTGAAATTCTAAAGGCCTTTGCCTATTGTTAGCATAGGACTTTTGGTGACTTTAAGCCATTAATAGCCTTTCTCTAATTACATAGATGCCTCGTTCTGCTTCCTAGACCATTTTCGATCCTAAGAGTTTCCTTTCTCCGACCTCAAGCTAATTAATAGGTGATATACACCTTCAACCATATAAAGCCTCATAAGAAGCCATAACAATTGTGGCTTGATAACTATTATTGTAAGAAAATTTGGCCAAAGGCATATAATAAGCCCAAGCAAGCCTTTCTATGCAATCTCGATCATCATTCCCCGCCATCATTTCAAAAACCACATATTGTAATTCTCAACTATAAAAATTTCAGTAACATTTTATAGCAACCCAATATTCACATTTGTATTATGTTAAAATAATGTCACTCGTTTGCCAACCTATAATGGCATCAGTAATCAAATATACATATTTGATTTTTAACATGAATCTTAGTGGTCTACATTATTTATATGTATACACAAGCATAAGACTCTTGACCGTCAGCGGAGTGACTGTGGGTGAGTACCGGCTACTGAGATGTCATACTACCTACCAAGAAGGTGAGCATATGTGGACAACTCAATCTAGGTCCCAACTGCCTCCGAATCTGAAAACATGAAGTTTAAAAGAGTGAGTATAAAACTCAGTGAGTGAACATAAGAAGGGAACAAGCAACGATAAGGAATGTTTTAGAAAACATGATGCACTTACGATAAAACCATGCAATTTAGTCTAATTTTTGGTTAAAACCCCTCATTTCAAACCTTGAATGTTTAATCCCTTAATTTTACAAAGATCCATGATAAACCATGAAGTTAAATAGAATGAAAATTTCAGCAATGACCAAGCAAGACAAGCAAATAAAGAGTTTTCTTGATACAACGAAAAGGCATTCTCAATTTGCATATGTTTTGGTTTTTCTAACATATCTCCCACTACAGAAGTCCAATTGACATGATTTTTGAATCATTAGAAAGCTAAGAGGCTGGGATACAACTTTTATGATTACCACATTTCCCAATTTTGATTGGAAGGTGGTCAAAATCTTTTTCAAATTGAAAGTACTACATTAGAATTTTGGAACTACCCCGAGAGTTTCTCGCTGCAACGAGATTCATTTTCACTACAACAAAATTCCTTGCTACAGCAAAATTCAAAGCATGATTAAGGCTGCCTACCCGAGAGTTTCTTGCTGCAAGGAAAATGAATCTCGCTGCAGCGAGAACAGAGCAATTTAGTTGAAGGGGTCTTGTTACATCAAAAAGCCATTTTCTTGCTGAAATGAAAAGCAATTTGGGAGCAATTAACAATGCCAGCATACAACACAATCACAAATATTTTCATAAACTTTATATAACATATATATATATATATATATACATACATCATCATGCATACCATCCGCCACACTCAGCTCATGTGCACTCCCTACATGCACAATGCAATATCATCATCATGTGCACTCCCTACTCGCACATAGCCGGGTCATCATCAGCTCATGTGCACTCCCACACACACATAGCTGGGTCATCATTATCACACAAAAGAAACATCCAATGAATAATATTCATATCAATATTGTCACGACCCGAAATTCCCATCGAGCCCGTGACAACCGCCACGATGTCTCCATAGACATTCATTACCCAGAACGTCAACCAAAACCTCGCAAGGCTCTTGCATCAATTTTATGTCTCTCTTGTGAGCAACAGTTACTAAATATCATGTTTTGAAAGAATATAGATTATTTTCAAATCAAAACGATCAAAAAGTAATTTCTACTGCACAGGGGTATTTTGGTCATTTTACCCAAAAATTTTGAATCCTGTTAAAAATATAATATATAAATGAAAAATATACAGTTCGTATCTAAAAATAAGTTTCGTTGTCTAATTCATCAATTTAAAGTGAAATTATAGCTATTCAAATTAAATAAAAATATTAAATAAAATATTCCATTTTCTTATAAAACAATATTTATAGAACTCTGTGTAAATAATTTTTGTAGCATAAAAGCAAAATAAATTCATACATACAGTGGCACACGCAGCTAGGTATACAAAATATTCTACAATGACATGTGGGCCCCCAAAATAAACATATATGTACAAGACTATAGACCTGCGATTTCTAAGGGTGAAAACCCAAAAGCAAACCCTCGACATAATCAGCGGTCTACAAACTGCCCTAAGCCTGAAATGGGTGAAAAGGAGGGGTGAGTTTTTATAAACCCAATGAGTAAGCAAATTTCATCTATAACATCTAAAGCTGAGTAAATGGAGACAATTTAAAACATCTCATCATAATATGATTCATAACATCAAATCTCATTTCAACCCATGTAAATCAATTTCATTTCATCAAAATCAACAAGGCTTATGATTCTCTTAAAATTTGGCTCGTGCTAAAAACTTGGACTCTGTGACACCTTGCCCCGAGACATCCAATCGAGTCCGCCAAAGCTGTTAAAATAACATATGAGTATAAAACTCATTTTTTTTTTACATTTAAAAGCACAGCCATTCCTTGGCGTTGGCTGAGTTTCACCCTCACATGGTGGTTCGGCGTAAGGTGAACTCTAACTTTACCTTAGGAGATACCCTTCTCGCCTCTCATACTAAGGTAAAATATAACGAGGTTTACCGTGCCCCTCTCATAGGCTAGTCCACGGAAACCCACCCACTGCAGTAAGCTAATCAAATAACCCACCAATTCAATAAAATTTTCGACAACATGACATGGCTAATATAATATTACCAGCCTGTCAAGGCAAAGCAAAACAGTTCATATATTCCACACAAACACAAATCCAGCCATGCTTGCCATCACATTGTCATAAGCCATCAATTCAAACCATATATCAAAACATATATATAACACAAGTATACAGTCTCCACTTACTCAATTTCCAAAACCAATATTCAATTTCAAAACAAGTTATAAATCTCAGTTCGTTTAATCAACACTTCAATTATAAAACATAATAGTTTGCAATTTAAATTCAATTTTCTTTAAAATATAAAAACGAGTATAAACTACTTTAGATAGTTAAGATGAAAGTCTGATTACTCATAATAGCAGGAGTTTGGAGTACTCTTATTCTTGGTCCTCAAGCACAATATCTTTACCCTTATCAAAGGGCTTACCCCCTATACATAATAAACGACATGTAATTCAATATATTTGTGCCAAACTATTATAAAATTATTTCAGGCTCTATATGAATGCATGACATTGAATGAGAATTGTCCGAATAATCACTTAAAGACGGTGTTCTACGTGGGTTCAATTATGATCAGACTGAATTGGCATTCGACCTAACTCATACTATACCTTGTTTAATTAGCCAAAACATCCAATTCAACTCTAAATATCTTCATTACACTTCCAATATTCCAAATACACCAAAGTACCTCAATGAGCTTAATTGTGACTTAATTCACCGTAACCAAAATTCATTCCGATTTCTATATCCAACATCATAATTCATCAATTCCTAGCTAATAACAGGAATTACAACCAAATCCATCATCAACATGCCCTATAGAAAATTTGGCCAAATGTGGGTGGTTGAAGAACATGGATTTTCTTGCTTGTTTTTCCTTCCAAACATCACAAAATGACTAAAAACACTAGGTTATTATGAAATCTAGCAAAATTCATCACCAAAACTTCTCTCTCTAGATTTGGCCAGCAAGGTTCCCTCTTGAAAACTTGAATTTCAGCCATGGAGAATGAAAAAGAATGCATGGGAAAGGTAGATCACAAGCTAAAATTAAAAAATCTTACCTTTACTTGTTTGATTCCTTGAAATCCAACAATTACTCTTGAATTTTTCCTTCCTAGGGTTTGTTCTTCTCTTTTTCTCTTTGTTCCCTTGCTTGGCCAGCCATAAGAGTGAAATGGGAGAAGCTTAAGTCAGTTTATAAAGGAAAATCATAAAAATATTAAAGCTTGACACATGTCACCACTTGATTGGTCCATGATTAAAAACTTAACCATTAAGCAATTTCTCACCACCACATGTAATCCCATAATTATCCAAAGTATAAAGTGATAACATGTGAAATTCATGGGCTTGACAAGTGTCATGGTGGTGTAAAATTTCAATTACGTCCTCATGGACACGTGAAATGACCGTTTTGCCCTTATACTCGAAAAATGTCGAAAAAATGTCAAAATTGAAATTTTTCACTCCACAATTTCAAATTATGCTCCAAATAGTCAAACTTGGTCAAAAATCTCATCCAACATTCCAATTTTGCCCTTGGGTGGTAAAATGACCATTTTGCCCTTACGTTATGAAAATTCTCGATTGGACTCCAAATCAATCCTTGAACTCCGAATCACCATATTAAGACATTCTAAGATTCAATAACTCTCAAATACATTGTAAAATCTTTATTTGACCTAGTTCAAGGCTTTAATCAACTTAATTGTACCACTAGGTACAATACCGACTTTTAACGATTTTTCAATACATTCACTTATGCAAACATTCTATCAAGCACATGAATGACATGACAAGTATATAATAGAGTAGGGCTTGACAAATATAATGTGATAACGCATGAACTATTCATATTGCACATTTCACAAGATAGAAACATTTCATCAAGGGCTTGTTCCCCAAGTATATTTTTTCCCTAGGTATATATTTAAAGCAAAAACAAATGAAACTTTCAAATGATTTATTTAAACATGTAGGCACTTCCCAAAACATTTTGAAATGCAAGTTCACTCATCGGTACTTGTTAAATCTTTACCCAACTCTAACTTCCTTTAATGGTCCAAATGGGGCAGTGGGGTTTCGTTGGAACCTATTATCACAATAACATCACAATTAACTCAATTCACATAACTATAAATTTTTAAAGCTATCTCCTAACTAGCTTCCAATTGCCATTAAGTGGCCATCTATTTTCACTATCCTAATCACTCTAAAATGAATAAACAACCTCAACTATAAAACACTCACAAATCTAATCACTAGCCATTCTCAACACTTAAAAATCAACTCTACTTCATTACTCACCTTGGTAGCTTTGTAAGTAAATTCCTTTCCACAAATTTTCAAGCTATTATAGAAGCTCTCTCTCTTTTTCTCTCTCTAAAACACCTAGCTAGTGAGAGAAAGTATGGGAGTAAGACTTTTTAAGGGTTTTAAGGTGAGAGAGTGAAAGAGCATGAAAAACCCTATAACAGGGTGTGTAAAAGCATGAAATTTATGGTTAGTTTGAGAGGGTGATGGAAGCTTTGAGAGAAGCTTTCATAGAGGATGAAAGAAATGTGAGATGGGAGGGAGAAGAAGAAGAAGCTATTGAAAAATGAGAAGAAGCTACTGAAAAATGATATTTATAGCTAAAGCTTATCCAAACTTCACTTAAATTACGAAAATGCCCTTAACAAGTTAGCTTTGAGATAAAGTCCATAATAGTCTAGAAATACTTGAGTTCACGAAAACTTAAAAATCTTGACTCGAGATGAAAAATGACCATTTTGCCCCTACCTTAAAAATCATCATTATTTTTATTTCCTTCGTCATTTTATCCTCATTTTCATCATTCATTTATTCCTTAGGCCTACTTAGGCCTTAATAATATTAGAAAACCCACTTCTAAAAGCTCATTAAGGAAAATGACAAAATTATCCCTAGTTCGTGTTATCGCGTCTACTTCTAGCTACGAGTCTATAAAAAAATCAAGGTCTCACATCGAGCACAATTGCTCTCAACATATCCACTAGTGTGTGAATGGTGCACTCGTATTGGCCATCCATTTGTGGGTGGAAGGCCATTCTAAAATCCAATCTTGTGCCTAAGGCCTCTTGAAATTTCCTCCAAAACTAGCTACCGGACTATGATACTCAATCGGACACTATCGTTACTGGAACACCATGTAGTCTTACAATCTCATCAATACAGATTTGGGTACACTGAGCTGCTTCATACTTAATTTTGACCAGAAACAATTGAGCCTACTTAATGAGCTAATCAATTATTACCCAAATGGCATCATAGCCACCTCTAGCTTGTGGTAAACCCGTCACAAAATACATTGCTACATGTTCCCATTTCCACTCGAGAATTAGTAATGGCTGTAACAGTTCGAAAGGCTTCTGGTGCTCAGCCTTTACTTGCTGACATGTCAAACACTTAGAGACATATTCCACCACGTCTCTTTTTAATCTTGGCCACCAATACTCAGACTTCAGATCATGATGGTGGCTCTAGAGTGTATTGCATAGGTTGCCACATGCGTCGCTTACAAAATCTCATTTCTTAAATTATCCGTATTCGGCACATAAATTCATGATCAATATCTCATTAAACCATATGTTTCGGACACAAAGTCTTGACCTCTATCTTTGCTCATATCTCTAAATATTTTCACCATATATTCATCTTGATCTTAGGCAACTTTAATTCGATTTGGTATCACTAGTCTATCTCTAAAATGTGCCAACAATGCATTAAAATCATTAACCTCAAAATGTAAACCCATATTGCCCAAATCATACAAGCTCTACACCAAAGGTCTTTTCACTATTGTCTTGTGTGCCAAACTCCCCATCGATTTTCGGCTCAAGGCATTTGCCACCACATTGGCCTTGCTAGGATGGTAAAGTATGGTGCAGTCATAATCTTTCAATAATTCCAACCATCTACGTTGTCTCAAATTTAAATCTCTTTGCTAAAATATATACTTCAAACTCTTATGATCAGTATATATTTCTTAAGTAATACCATAGCGATAATGGTGCGAAATTTTCAAAGCAAACACAATTGCAGCCATTTCTAGGTCATACGTAGGATAGTTCTATTCATGCCTCTTCAACTATCGAAAAGTCTATGCCATAACTTTCCCATGTTGCATAAACACACAACCCAATCCAATTTATGATGCATCACAATACATGGTATAGCCTCTAGATCCACATGGCACACTTAGCTAAAGTGCGAACATGAGATAGGCTTTGAGCCTCTAAAAACTAGCCTCACATGCATCAGACCATTCAAACTTAACTCCTTTCTGTGTCAGTCTTGTCACAGGGAATACAATCTTACAAAAATCTTGTATGAAATGTCTATAATATCCGATTAAACCTAGCAAACTTCTAACTTTTGTTGCAGACTTTGGCCGTGGCCAATTCTCCACAGTTTCCACTTTGTTAGGAGCCACTTGCACCCCTTGTTCAAACATAATGTGCCCAAAGAAACTGACTTTATTCAACCAAAACTCACACTTTGAAAATTTAGCATATAACCTATGCTTTCTCAAGGTCTAAAGTACAATTCTCAAATGTTGGGCATGTTCCTCCGAGCTCTTAGAATACACCAATATGTCGTCTATAAATACGACCACAAATTTGTCCAAATATGCTCAGAAAACCTTATTCATTAAGTCCATAAATGCTATTGGTGCATTGGTGAGTCAAAACGACATCACTAGAAAATCATAATGTCCATAACATGTGCAGAACCCTATCTTGGGTACATCACACTCTCATATTCTTAATTGGTGATACCCCGAGCGTAAATCAATCTTAGAGAAGCACACGACACCTTACAATTGATCAAACAAATCGTTAATCCTCGAGAATGGATTCATATTCTTCATAGTAACCTTATTCAATTATCGGTAGTCAATGCATAACCAAAGGATACCATCCTTTTTTCTTTATGATTAGCATTGAAGCTCCCTAAAGAGAAACATTGGCATGAATAAAACCCTTATTCAATAAATCCTCCAATTGCTTTTTAAGCTCTCTTAATTCAGTTGGTGCCATTCGATAAAAAGGTATTGAAATTGGTTGTGTATCCAGAATAAAATCAATACGAAATTTTATTTCCCTCTCAAGAAGTAATCCAAATACTAACCCACTGCCGATACACAATCCACACTCTCGTCATCTGTCGAAGTGTTTCTTGTCATCGCCAAGTACCCTTGGCCTTCTTGCCTCTGCATTGGCCTAGCAGCTATGTCCGACACAACTCTCACAGCCATTGGGCTACCATGCTCATATATCACAAATGAGGATTCCCCTGAAAACTTAAACTTCACAAGCTTACAGTAGTAATCTACCTTAACAAAACAGGATGCGAACCAATCCATTCCCAAAATCACATCAAAATCCAAAGTTAGTAACAGCACTTAGTCTGCTAACATATCCTTGTCCTTTATACGAACCACAAAAGATTTATATACATATTTTGCCGCAAATGTCTCCTCTAAAGGAATAGTTACAATTAAGGGTTCCTCCATATTGCTACAAAATTGATCTAATTTTGGCACAAAATGTGGGGACACAAAGGAATGTATTGATCCGGGATCAAACAAAACTAAAGCTTTGGTACCACAAATAGAAAGTGTACCTATGACCACTACATTAGAAGTCTAAGCATCTTGCGGTATCAAAGCAAACACCTTCACTTGGCCTCCTCCATCATTACCCAATTGTGTCGATCTATACTAACTCTATGATATAAAGTTATTTGAGCTTAATTTTGATAGTAATTGAGCTTAGTTCTTGTAGTAATGCATAAAAATAAGTAGATTTTATTTAATTATTTTAAATTAGTTATTTTAGGTGAGTCAAACTAATCTTAGTTAATTTTATACTTAATTTGGTGTTAATGTGGTTATGAGAAGTTGTTATTGATTTATTTGTGCTTTTGTAAGTGTTTCATGAAAGAAGAATTTTAATCGAAGAAATAGAGCAATTTCAAGGTGCAGACTTCCACTGTATATGTTTTGGTATTTCGACCATAACTCTCTCTACAAAGCTCCAAATAAAGCGATTCTTGAAACATTGGAAAGATAAGAAAAAAATATATAACTTTCATGCTTACGATTTTACCCAGTTCAGCCTGAAAATAGTCAAAAATCTTGTCGAAGTTGACACACTGTAGCATTCTTAGAGCAATTACGATTTCTATTAATTAATTGGGCCAGGCTGCGACTCACATTGTTTGGTGAGGAAATTCTAGCTGAAATTGACTTCTTTCTTCACTTAACTTGGCCTAACTTCAAAACCTATAAAAATAACCTTTCAAAGGAGAACAAAACACCAGATTGACAGCTAAGAGTCAAGCCACAAAGTCATTGAAGCAAAGAAGAATTTGAAGGCTTCAAGAAGATTTGGAATCAAGAATACAATCCTTGGTTTTTTCCTTTTGATATTTTCTTATGTTTCTTAGTTTTGTTCTTAATGTTTAAACTTTATTCAATGATGATGTGTGACTTGATGGGGAACTAAATTGTTAATCTAAGATTATGATTGAACTCGACACGTACTATGAATTATTTATCTCTTTTTTATTTATGTTTGATAGATTTAAGTTGTTTATTTTATTCTGTTCTTAATGCTTTTAGTTTACTGGCCACCAATTAGATTGAATTGGAAACCTAAGTTAAACCTTGACGAAGGAGAATTAGGTAGACCTTGAATAGAGTAGCGTATGATCGAATACACTTAGTTGATATGGTGGTTTGATTTGCATATAGGGTAGACATACACCTAAAAGCCATACGTAGCCAAAATTAAAGCACAAACTTAATGAATCCTTCTTCAATATAATTTGCATAGACATATAGTAAATTAATTAGGAGAGGTATTTTTATGAGAAACTTGACAGAGACTTGTAAATAATTTAGGACTCTAGGTTAGCAACTTAATCCATTAAATTGAGTTAAGAGAGAGAGAGACAATATTCAGATGAAATATTGAGGGATATCATAATCTTAGGTCTGTTAATCACTAGAAGTAAAATTTGCTAATATATTAGTTTTAGTTTTTAGTTTATTAATTTAAATTTTTCTTTTTTAAATTTAATTTTTTAGATAAAATTAAGGTGTGTTAATTTTAGTAATTAACAATAAGTATTAATTCAATTCTCTGTGGGATCGACATTCTATTCATCTCTATATTATCTTTGCGATACGTGCACTTGCATGAGTAAAAAATCAACAACAATCTACCTCGAGACGATGAGGCTACCCTTTTGCATTTTTCACCTCTAACATTTCTCCTAGTTGGTGCAATTCTAGGAAGAGTATTGTGTTGGAGTCGGATCTTTGTGAATTAATGTGATTGTTTAAAGCATGGATTTCAAAATTTTATTTTATAAAGGAAGCAAGAAATTCAATTACACAAGCGGAAACACACATTATTATTATTATTGCAAGTAGCATAATCACATCCAAAGAAATAAAATAAGAATCTATTAAGTAAGAAAAACCATACCTTTATTTTGAGATTCTTATTTTTGAACACCACCACACCAATGAATGATTTCTCGACCAAACAAGTTTACCACTTATTCTTCAAGAATAGTTTCAACTTGAACCTTGAGTGGACAAGGTGTGGAATGCAAGACTACAAGATGGCAACCGATTTTGTTCTCTTTTCTTTGGAAAAGCTTGGAGGAGGAGAAGAGAAGAGAAGTGACGGCTGAAACTTTTTTCAAGAAAAAGTACGTTCTCAATTTTTCTTCCAATCTCTTCACTTTTTATTAAAACTCTTGCTTCAAAGGTTTAATCAAAATGAAACACCTTTGAATCAATTTTGACCATCCATTTAGAGTTATGGAAGCATCAAACATACTCCAAAATTATCAAAATAAAAATTAAAGAATAAATAATTTAATTCTTAATTATCATTTAGAGTTCTTGATAAAATAAAACTCCTTATTCAAATAACTCTTATTTTATTATTATCCATCTTTATTTAAAAAGAATTAATAATAAATAAAAGAGTAATAGACAAACATGGAATCTTCTTTTATCAACATGGATGTCTAGATTCATTTTGCAAGAATCCTCTTAAAATTATCTTAATTTAAGATAACTCTTGTCTAAATTAAGACCAAACATGTTTAAGGTCATTTTTGTACACAATTTAATTAAACAAATTAAAACATGCATTCCAACTTAAACAAGTTGAATTCTACGAAGCTAAGTGGGGAATCTATTTGGACATAGATATTCCAAGCTCCAATAAACTTAGAATTATTCTTAATCTCATTAAAAAAAATTCAAGCTTATTAACCATGAAATCACTCCACCATAGAAAAAAAAAAACCATGAAATCACTCCACCATAGATTCATGATTGCACTCTTGGATTAACTATAATTACAAGAAACAATTCAATACATGATATTAATTATTAGTTGTCCAATTGCAAACCTTATATTGTGAACCATTATAGCCATCCAATAACAAAAGGTGAAATTACCATTTTACCCTTTATGTCAATTTTGTCCCCTAGTCTCAAATTTCATCCAATCAATGATTTAATACTATAGATCTAATCTTTTGAGTATCCAAATGTGATGAGTAGCTAATTCATTAATCAACTAGGCTCAGATTAATCACCAATCTTCTTGAAATCACTAGAAGTGATGTTAATGCTATGAACTCCAATATTTGGATATATGTTCCCAAATGTTCATCTCGATTATAATACCAAAATACAGAGTCTAGATCAACCCTTTATGATGATCATGCTCATGGTAAATCAAAGATTATAAGGAGATTACACACGAGTCCACCTTCCATCAAGATTTCGGTTCTACTATAAGCAAATGCATAAGTGTGAGATCAAGATTTAGGTAACAGTAAAACTTAAATTTGATTCTCGCATGATTCTAGTTCATGTTATAGTGTCATTACTCGAAGCCAACCATTTTGATGATTTGAGACTCATCATTCCCTTGAAATGAATCACATTCATTTCGTTAGAAGTAATCTAGACACTACAGCCTTAACATAATAAAGTAACCAGCTTTATTATATAGCATGAACAATTTTTAAATTCAATTAAAATACACGTCTCCTATGTATGACTCTTCATACAAATGTATTTTAATATCTCAATAAAATCTTGGTATCTTAATAACTAGATAATGAATGCTTACTAAACCAAACTCTTTGTCTTATTATCAAAATGTACTTTCATAACAAATAAATTTAATGAATTTAAGCATGAGAATATACTTGCTTTCTAGGGCACCATATTCTCAAAAATTCCTAACATATTGGACACTTGCCATCCATATCCATGATCACCCTCAGCCAACTACCTCTACATCAGACAATCTCTCATCCAAATTGAACACATCCAAAACACAAACCAGTTACCTTATGGCATGGTCCACCATGTGCCTTGCCACAATAATTACACAAAACACCCCTTTGCATGGGGCCCAGATTAGATGCTCCACTAGACTGTTCTCCCCTAAATAATGGGCTAAATGAATCACCATTCCTTGGTGGCCGGCGCGTAAGAGTGGTTGTTTGGTGAGGGTTGATAATGCATCTAATACAAATAAAATGCAACGAAAAAAAATTTTAAAAATTAAATTATGCCTCACCCTCCTAGGATCTCTTTCATGCCACATTGAGTACAGAATTAAATTAAAAATAATATATATATATATAAATATATATATATATAAGATCATATCAAGCTTACCTAAATAACAAAGGTTGATGAATCCTTTGTTAAACCACCAAATCAGCCTTCAAAAACCTCAACCACCTCAGCCTGGTTATTGCAAACCAAAGCTATCTAAGGAATCATTTTGTAGCCTCTAATGGTGATCCACATTAATGAATTAGAAAATCCTTCTTTAAGGATTGGGAGTGCTATGCCTTAACAATGTGCTAGCATAGATGAGTTTCATAAACTCATAATCTACACAAAATTTCAGGGCTGAACACACAAAAGAAATCAAGTGAATGAAAAACTATTTTTTCTTCACACAAGGAGTGGCAAGGCAAAAGTAATTTCTAATTTGCCGTTCTCTTAATTTTTCAGCCATTCTCTCTCAATTTGTTTGGTGGCTTTAGCAAGGTATTTATACCTTGGATAATTTTAAACCCTAATTACAAAACTATCTTGCAATTGCCAATTAATCCAATAATTTGATTAAACAATTTAATTAAGTCCTTAAAAAGCCCAGTTAACTTAATTGTTTAATTTAATCAATTAGGCCCAATAACTTAATTACACAATATAATTAATTAAGCCCAACAATTTAATTAAACAATTTTAATCAACTAGGCCCAATGACTTAATTAAAAAATTTTAATCAACTAGGCCCAATGACTTAATTAAACAATTTAATTAATTAGGCCCAATGACTTAATTAAACAATTTAATTAATTAGGCACAACTTAATTAAATAATTTTAATCAAGTGCTTGAGAAGCTCATAACTTATAATTTGATTAAGTCCACCTTAATCACCTCTCCCATTTTATTTTCAACATTCATTTTAGGTGTGTGACCCATTAGGCTTCTAACATGTTGGCAATGAACTCAACATATAATTTTTAAGTTAAACTTAGAATTAGATAAATTTAAACTACTTTAAATTTATCATTAATCAAGTCAACTACCTAGAGTTCATAGACCAAGATTGGGATCTAGCAATCCATCATGGCCACCTAAATGTTAGAAGAGTCAAGATGGTTTGACTTAACCTTTTAATGATCAATCTTTCAGTGTAATTCATTCCCTTATCATATATCCTGAAGATGATAAAAGCATGGTGCAATGTCTACTATTATTGATCTCCATATTCATTCTTAAAGTTTGATCATCAGCTATATAAAGAATTATGTATAATACCTCGTACTTTAATATGGTGCCTAATTATGAAACCCCAACCTCCATAGATGCGTGACTAGAGGTAGATTGTTGAGTGCATCAAATTCTCAAATTTAATGGGAGATTAAATACCTAATTAGCCTAAGTTGGACTAAATTTAGGATTGAATTTAAGTATTTTTATTTATTTTATTAGTTTAGTTTAATTTATGTTTAAGTGTTTATTTTGAGTTAATGATGCTAGTTTTATGTTATTTATAATTATTTTATGTTTTTATAGGAGTAGGATCAAAAATAATTTCAATTGGTGAAGAAAGGTGCATAATTAACTGTTGCTCTATTTGCATATGTTTCGATTTTTCAGGCATATCTCATACTACAGAAGTTAAAATGACATGATTTTTAAACCATTAGAAATCTAAGAGGGATAGCTACAACTTTGATGTTTACCACTTTTCCCATTTCTGATCGGAAAGTGGTCAAAAGCTTTGTCAAAGTGAAGGCACTGCACCAGAAGAACAAAAAAAGGGCATTTTTGTAAATTTCGTGAAACTTTGATTGACTTTAGGATAAATATCTCATTTCTTCCAGCAACTTCTCCTCACTTCCAGCAGCTTCTTCTTCTTCCCATCCTTTCCCCTCACTAAACGTTTTCCCCCTTCCATGGAAAAGAAACCTTAAAGCCTCTATAACTTTCTCGAATTAACTCTGATTTTCATGCTTTTGTACACTTTTTCATACTCTTTCACTTTTACACCTCAAGAACCCTCAAACGCTTTTCCTTTGCACTTTCTCTCACTAGTTGAACATTTTGAGAGAGAGAGAGATAGACTTTCCTTGATAGCTTGAAGAACTCTTGAAAAGAACTCCACTATAAAACCACTAAGGTGAGTAATGAGTTAGATTTGATTTTTGAGTTGTTAATGATGGCCAATAATTAGGTTTGTGGGCTAATTTATTGTTGAAGGTTATTTAATCATGTCTAGTGTGAACAATGACTAGTTAAATGGTAATTGGAAGCTAGTTAGGAATAACTAGTAAAACTTGATTTAGGAAATAACTTTTGGAATAGTATCTATGTAAATTGAGTTGGTGTGATACTATTGTGTGTGATAGGTTCCAACGAGACTCCACATCTCCATTCGGAGAATTAGACGCAGTTAGAGTCGATCAAAGCATCAACAAAGACACTGTGAGTGAACTTGCATTAAAATATTTTGGAATAAATGCATATGTGTTTAATTAAATCACCTGAAATGTTTTATCAGACTTTTCTTTAAAATGTTCATGGGAACAAGCCCTTGATGAAATGTTTTTATGTGGTAAAATATGTGATATAATGAAATCATGTGTTCCTATATTATGTAGATAAGTATGTTATGCTTTGAGTGATAATGTTGTATAATAGCTATATTTGTGCACATGCGGTGCAACAACCTCTCCCCGGTCGCTGTCGGGGTCCAAGACTTTCGAAAAAGACCCGCCAAGTCTCGAACAAGCCTATCTAGAATTTGCTCGTTAATCCACTACATTCAATCACCATATAATATTGATACTTTCATATACTAAATTGAACCATAAATATAAAAATCAATACAAACTTTTTCCTTTTATTCGTAAGTATATGCATTAAATCTATAATCTCCAAATTAATGCTTATATAAAAATTTAGAATTCATTTACAACTTAAGAAATGAAATGCTACGACTTGACCCCTAACAGCAGAGTGACTCAGAATAAAATGCTAGGAGATGCCTTTACCTATTCACGGTGGACCAAACGCATCACTGACTACACGCTAGGCTGATTCCTATCTGCAAAAAGGGAAATAAAGGGGTGTGAGTCTCATAGACTCAATGATAATCATCGACTTAGCGAGTAAGGCGTAGATGGGAAACAAGTAAACGGCATATAAGTTGAATATAAAAATGCAGGATTATAAAAGCAATTCGTTTCAAATGGGGATTTGTGCCTTATATAAAAATCAAGAATTTCTTATAAAGTATAAATAATCGAGATAATAAAATTTTTTGCATCAAAATATATTAATAATCATTTTCGAATCAAATCAATAAAATTTAGCAAGCTCCCGCGAAACCATACAATATTTAAAATCATGCACAAATCATAACTCACCCTATATGGGAGGAATTACATATTCATTTCACGAATAAACAAATAGGGGAGTTGTGAAAAACCGTTTAATTCTTTTTTTTTTTCACCATGCAGAGAAATATAATTCATAATATTAAAACTTATTTCAACTCATATAAAACCATTACATTTTTGTCAAAAATAAACAACATGGCTTATGACTTTCTTAAAAACTTGGCTTGTGCCAAAATCATTCTCATACTCGGTTATCAAGGATACCTTGTCCTGGGGCTATCCCAACCGAATCCGCCAAGGCTATTAAAAAGTAATGTACGCATAAATCATATTTTTATTTTGAAAACACAGCCGTTCCTTGGCGTTAGCGGAGTTCATCATCACGAGGTGGTTCTGCGTGACATGAACTCTATCCATACCTCAGGAGATACCCTACGTGCCTCTCTGATCGAGGTACATATATATATCCGGATTTCGTGCCCCTCTAATAGGCTGGTCCACAGAACTCGCCCACTACAGCAAGCTAACCCACCATACAATAAAATCTCAACCGCATGACATGGCAATTATATCACAATCCAGCCTATCAAGGCAAATAACAGTTTATACACTTTCAATACAAATACCAATCCAGCCATTCATGCCCACATTATCATAAGCCATTCGAATCGAGATACACTTTATAACACAACAAGTAGTAATCTCCAATTACTCTTGAATTCTTGGTTAAAAATGAAATCACCTTTTAAAAGAATTCAAATTTGATCTTCAAGGGGATATTTTAAATCTTTCTCAAAATATCGATCCCCACATCACGTTAAAACTCTCTTTTCATAAAATGTTCATTGTAAACATTTGCATGATATTTTGTATCAAAATAGCATGGTGAATATGTAATAAATTTCATGAATGCACACCACACAAACAATAAGGCACAATTTCCTTTGATATAAATCTTTTCGAAAAGCTTGTTTATATTCCAAATTATTTCTAAAAATAACTTACACTCACAATTCCTTAAAATTCTATCAACGCATGCTTTCCATAAATTTTGCACTTCATGTAAAATGTACATACATGTATATATATAAGGAATTTTTAAAATTGACACCCCCTACTCACCTCATAATAGTGGGATATTACTTCACTATTGATTTGTACGCGTATATAATTATTCCTATTTGTCGGTCACATACTTCGTTCGGCACGCCTCCACAATAAACTTTCCTAGCAACAATTTAAACTCAGTATACTTAATTACACATTTGTATGGGTAGCAACTTAATTAAAAATTCCTTAAGCAACTTGCATATTTTTCATCCAAAATATGCACAATATTAAACTACCCATAAATCTTAAAATATAAAATTAACTTACCATTGGGCCTTTTTCATTTCTTTATGACCTTTGGGCCCTCTCCATGGGCTTCTCTATTTTTCCTATTTGGGCTAAGCCCATTTATTTTTATTTCTTATTGGGCCATGCCCACTTATTTTCTATTCGGTCATGCCCACTTATTTTCCATTAGGTCATGCCCATTTATTTTCTATTTCTTTTCTTTTCTTTTTTCTTTTTCTTTCTTTTTTCCTCTTCCATGTTTCTTCTTCTTTTTTCTTTCCAGCCTGTGGCTTCCCTTCACCACGGTGGCTTCCTCTCTTCACCACCATGGCTTCATCTCTTCATCACCGTGGCTTCCTCTCTTCCTTTCCTCTCAAAATCGGTCACCAAAAACCTCATTTTCTCACCCTTTTTGCTACCATTTTCTGCTCTAAAATCGACAGATTTCCAGCTCAATTTCCAGCAACAAAACTCCTCAATTTTGGCAGCACAAGCTGTCCAATTTTCTGCACAAATTGGCAGCAAACAGCTCCAATTTTTCTGCATAATTTTTCTACACAAATTGGCAACAACCAGCTCCAATTTTTCTGCACAATTTTTTTGCACAAATTGGCAACAACCAGCTCCAATTTTTCTGCACAATTTTTTTGCACACATTGGCAACAAACAGCTCCAATTTTCTACATCCAAAATCAGCCATAAAAACCTTAAAAATTCTAGCAATTAACCTCAAAACAATCAACTTTCTTACCTCAAAATTTTCAGATTTCTTCTTCCTCCAAAATTGCAGCAAAAACTCTCTTTTTCCTTCCTCAAAGTGCAGCAAAACCATTCTCTTTGCTCTTCCTCTCTCACGGTTCTTTCTCTCCCTTTTTCTCTTCATTTTTTTCTTCCTTTATTTTTCTTCTCTTTTTCTTCTTCACTAATCGACTTAACTTTTCTCTCTTCCTTTTTCTTTCCTCACATGGCTGGCCCCCACCTTCCTTTCTACACTCTTCTCTTTTGTTTTCTTTACTTTTTTGTCTTTCTTCTTTTCTTTTGTATGGCCGGCCATTCACCTCACTTGGTTCCAATTTAATATTATTCCAAATAACTTTGACTTTTCTTCATTCCCATCCAAACCACATCATTTCCATTCTTGACTCATGTGGTCACTCATGTACATATAAAAATATTGTCTGACTTTTCAACATCTTTTCTTCATTATTTTATCATCCATTTTATTTTCATTGTATTTTTATTTCTTCAAAACAATAAAATTTACATATTATGCCTTAACTTCATTTTATTTGGTACTCAATCTTTCAATTTTCGTATCTTAAAATTTGATCATGCCGCTACGTTTAAAAATTCTAATTTCCTTCTATCTTCCTTTTCTTACATGTGTATAATCAAAATATCGAGATCGCATTTCAACGCGGTGTCACCATAATATTTAAATATTTACTTACCCGCGTTAGCTCGATTGAATAAAATCATGTTGTCACAATTATCGTCGTTTTCCTTCAAAATTCTTCTTTACTTCTTCTCCCCCACTTGAATTAGTCATATTTCATTTTTCATGACTAATTTCGGCAACATATAAATATTAATATTTTAATATTATTTTATTTCAAAATTTTTCACTTGCCTTCTTTGGTCTCGAAACGCATCATTACATCTCGGTTTACTTCCAAATCATCCTTTAGCTTACTAATTCTTCCCCAACGAAAATATTATTATTTAATTGTTAATTTTGCACGCGCGAAGCATTTTATTCTTGAACGTTCCTTTCATCCTTTATCGCTCTTTAGCACGCCAATTCGCATCAAACGATCATTCGTTTGATTAATAAGGTCTTATTTGTGTCCAACGAGGATGCAGGGTATTACATGCGGTGTGGGAGTGCACATGACGGTGCCGGTGGTGTGCGATGTGGGAGTGCACATGCCGGTAATGATGTGGGCTAGAGTGCGCGTGAAGATATTGAAATGTGCGTGTAGGGAGTGCACATGATGATATTGAAATGTGCGTGTAGGGAGTGAACATAATGATATTGCCTTGTGTGTGTAGGGAGTGCACATAAGCTGAGTAAGGCGGCGGTGGTGTACATGTATATATATATATATGCTATAGACAGGTTATGAAAATAAAAATGTGATTGTACTATATGCTATAGAATCCCTTTCCACTGCAGCGAGATACCCTCTGTTTTGCTTGGACATTTGCTGTAGTTTTCACTCTTTTCAACTCCATTGTGGATTATAAATCCTTCACTTTAAGGGATTTAATTGTCACAACCTGATACTCTCCTCGATCCCGTGACAACCGCCGTGATGTCCCAATAGACATTCATTACCCTGAATGCCAACCGAAACCTTGTAAGGCTTTAATATCAGTTTTCTCACCTCCCTTGAGAGCAACAGTTGCTAATATCATATTTTAAAAGATTATAAGCTATTTCCAAACCAAAACAATAAAAAAATAATTTTCGTCTCTCGGGGGTATTTTGGTCATTTTTTCTTGAAAATTTCAAAACTAGCTAATAATGTAGTATGCGAGTGCAAAACACATATTTCATAATCAAAAATAAGTTTAGATGTCTAAAACATTCATTAAAAGTGAAATGATAGCAATTAGAATAAAATAAAAATATTGAGTAAAATATTCCATTTTCTTATAAAACAATTTTTATAGAGATATCCGTAAATAATTTTTGTAGCGTAAAAGCAAAATAAATTCATACATACAGTAACACAGATAGTCAAGGTATGTAATTAAATTTACAATGACACATGAGCCCCCAAACGACTAAAAGTGATGAAGGTTTTGAACCTACAGTTTTTGAGGAAGTAAAGCCAACTGTAGCCTTCGACTATATCAGCTATCTACAAACTATCCTGAGCCTGAAATGGGTGAAAATGAGGGTGGTGAGATTATATAATCCCAGTGAGTAAACAGATACCATCTAAAATATCTAAAGCTGAGTAAATGGAGACAGATAAAATAGATTAGCATAAAAATGATTCACAGCATTTCGAACTCATTTTAATAAGATAAAATAGATTCATTTCACCCAAAATAAACAACAAGGCTTATGATTTCCTGAAAAGCTTGGCTCGTGACAAAATCATTCTCATACTCAATTATCAAGGATACCTTGGCCTAGGGCTATCCCAATCGAGTTCGCCAAGGTTGTTAAAAAGTCATGTATGCATAAATCATGTTTTTGATTTTGAAAACATAGTCGTTCCTTGCCATTTGCTGAGTTCACCCTCACGTGGTGGTTTGACGTGAAGTGAACTCTAAAGTTGTACCTCGGGAGTTACCCTACATGCCTCTCCAATCGAGTTAAGAATATAACGAGATTCTATGCCCCTCAAAAAGGCTGGTCCACAAAACCTGTCCACTGTAGCAAGCTAAACCAACCATACAATAAAAATTCAACAGCATGACATGGTAATTTTATCATTATATAGCCTATCAAGGCAAACAATAGTTTATACATTTTCAACACAAATACTCATCCAGCCATTCATGCCCACATTATCATAAGCCATTCAATTCAAAACATAATTTACAATACAGCAAGTAGTCTCCAATTACTCTATTTTCAAAATCATCATTCAATTTCAAGACAATTTTATAAAATCATTTCATTTAATCACATTTTCCATAAAATCACAAAAACGAATTAAAATTCACTTTAGATAATCAAGATGATGATAAGGTTACTCACTATTTTGGGAGTCAAATTCTGAGTACTCCTGTCAAGCCCGACTCTACAATATGTTTATTATGTCATTCTTACATAAGAATGCATATTTGCTTACTTGGGTACCTTGAAAATCGTTAAAGGACGGTATTGTACCAACTGGTACAATTAAGTTGAATTAAGCCTCGAACTAGTCTGAATAGAGATTTTAAAATTAAATTGAGAATTTTAAAACTTTAGAATGACTTAAAATGGTGTTTCGGAGTTCAAAGACCGATTTGGAGTCAAATCAAAAATTTCACTATCTAGGGGTAAAATGGTAATTTTGCCACTCGAGGAGAAATTAGAATTTTTTTGAAAGATTTTGATCACATTTGACTTATTGGAGTATAATTTGAGTTTGAGAAGTGAAGAATTTTAATTTTGGTGTTTTTCAAGCATAGGGGTAAAATAGTCATTTTGCCACCCTAGGGGTAAAATTATAATTTTACACCACCCAACACTCGTCCAGCACATGAATTTTACCCAATATTATCATGGATAATTGAGGAAATTTAAGTGGTGGAGAGAGATTGCTTAATGGCTAAGTATGACACATGGACCAATGGAATGGTGACATGTGTCAAAATCTCATCCATTCATTATTTTCCTTATAAATTAGTACAAAATCAGCCCATTTCTCTTCATTATGACTGGCCATAGCAAGAACAAAGGAAGAAAAGAAGAACACAAACCCTAGGTGGAAAAATTCAAGGGAAAAATGTGAAAATTCAAGTAATTAAGCAATCAAAGGTAAAATTTCTTGATTTTGACTTGTGATCTACCTTTCCTGTCAAGCCCAGCTCTACAATATGTTTATTATGCCCTTCATACAGAAGAATGCATGTTTGCTTACTTGGGTACCTTGAAAATCGATAAAGGACGGTAATGTACCAAATGGTACAATTAAGTTGAATTAAGCCTCGAACTAGTCCAAATAGAGATTTTAAGATGAAATTGAGAATTTTAAAACCCCAGAATGACTTAAAATGGTGATTCGGAGTTCGAGGACAGATTTGGAGTCAAATTAGAATTTTCATGACCTAGGGGCGAAATGGTCATTTTGCCACCCGAGATTAAGATGTGAGTGTTGGATGAAATTTTTTGACTAAGATTGACTATTTAGACATAATTTGAGTTTGAGAAGTAAAAAATTTTAATGCCGGCATTTTTCCTAGCATAGGGGCAAAATAGTCATTTTGCAGCCCAAGGGTAAAATCGTAATTTTACACCACCCAACACTTGTCCAGCACATGGATTTTACCCAATATTATCATGGATAATTGAAAAAATTTAAGTGGTGGAGAGAGATTGCTTAATGGCTAAGTATGACACATGGACTAGTGGAATGGTGATATGTGTCAAAATCTCATCCATTCATTATTTTCCTTATAAATTAGTACAAAATCAGCCCATTTCTCATTCATATGGCCGGCCAAAGGAAGAACAAAGGAATGAAAAGAAAGAACAAACCTTAGGTGGAGAATTTCAAGAGAAAAAGTGTGGAAAATCAAGGAAAACAAGTGAAAAAGGTAGGATTTCTCAATTTAAACTTGAAATCTATTTTCCTTAATCATTTCTCCTTATTTTCCATGGTTAAATTACATGTTTTCATGGTGAATTCATGGCTAGCCAAATGGATATGGAGAGAGAATAATGTTGGATTGATTTGATTTCAAGTTATGTTAGTGTTTTTAGTTAGTTTACCATGTCTAGAAGCAAAACAACAAGAAAAGAATTCATTTTCCCCATCACCCATCAATGGCTGAACCTACCTTGTATTGAGTGAGGATGAATTTGATTTTTATTTTAAGAGAATTGGTTAGAAAATGATGAATTATGGTGTGGAAAAGTAGTAGGAAAAATCACGGTGTTGATGCACCATTATTGACCGAAAATTCTATGAAGAAACGTGAAGATGGATTTGCCAAATTTTAGGCTATTTGACTTGTGTTTGGTGAATTAAGAATTGGAAGAAAAATGGAGTTAATTAGAGTTAAATTGGACGTATTGGCCAATTAATCGGGTGATAGATCGAATTAGGCCAATACCGATTTATTTAGGTACACAAGTGAATTTATATTGAACACCGTATTTAGATAGTTACCCGAGTATTTCACATCCCATTTCATGCATTAGTATAGAGCCTGAATTGGTTTTATAACAATTTAGCACAAATGTAGTAAATGGCTTATTGTGCATTACGTCTAGGTGGTGAGCATTCTAGCAAAAGTAAAGAGATAGTACTCGAGGATCGAGAATCGAAGAACTCGAAATTCGACTCCCAAAACAGTGAGTAACCTTACTATCGTCTTAATTATCTAGAGTGATTTTTATCTGATTTTGTGATTTTTAGAAAATGAGTTTAAATAGTAAATCTTTATGTTTTATAAATAAAATGTGTTTAAATGAAATGATTTTATAAATTGTCTTGAAATTAAATGATGGCTTTGAAAATAGAGTAATTGGAGACCACTTGATGTGTTGTAAATTTATGGTTCTAATTGATTGGCTTATGGCAATATTGGCATGAATGGTTGACTTGATAAATGTGTTGCAAATGTATGAACTGTTGATTTGCCTTGAGAGGCTGTAAAATAAAATAATTGCCATGTCATGCTATATCAAATTTTATTGTATGGTGGGTTAAGCTTGCTGCAATGGGCAGGGTTCTGTGGACTAGCCTATTAGAGGGGCACGAAATCCTGATATATTTTACCTCGGTTAGAGAGGCGAGTAGGGTAACTCTCGAGGTATAACTTTTAGAGTTCACTTCACACCAAACCACCACGTGAGGGCGAACTCAGCTAACTCCAAGGAACGGCTATATTTTCAAAATAAAAACATGATTTATGAGTACATAACTTTTTAATAGCCTTGGAGGACTCGGTTTGGGATAGCCCGCGGCCAAGGTATCCCTGATAATTGAGTATGAGAATGATTTTGGCACGAGCCAAATCTTTTAAGAAATTCATAAGCCATGTTAATTACTCGATTTATATGAATTGATTTTATTTGGTTAAAACTTGTTGAAAGGTGATGAATTACAGTATGTTAAACTATTTTATCTGTCTCCATTTACTCAGCTTTAGATATTTTAGATGGTATTTGTTTAGTCACTAAGATTATATAATCTCACCACCCTCCTTTCCACCCATTTCAGGCTCAGAATAGATTGTAGATAACTGATATCGTTGAGGACTACAGTTGGACTTGCCACATCCAAAAACTGTAGGTTCATTTCTTTTGATACTTTTAGTCATTTGTGAGCCCACGTGTCACTGTAAATTAAATTTTATACTTTGGTTATCTGTATTACAGTATGTATGAACTTATTTAGCTTTTACGCTACAAAAATTATTTACCGATAACTCTATAAATATTGTTTTATAAGAAAATAGAATATTTTATTGAATATTTTTATTATATTCAAATCGATATAGTTTCATTTTAAATGAATGTTTTAGACATCTAAATTTATTTTTGATTATGAAATATGTGTTTTCCACTCGTATACCACATTTTTAACTGGTTTCGAGATTTGTGAGGAAAAATGACCAAAATGCCCCTGTGAGACAAAAGAATTATTTTTCTATTGTTTTGATTTGGAAATAGTTTATAACCTCTCAAAACATGTTATATTACAACTATTGATCACAGTGGAGGTGAGAAAACTAATATTAAAGCCTTGCGAGGTTCCGATCTGCATTTCGAGCGATGAATGTCTATTGGGACATCGCGGCGGTTGTCACGGGCTCGAGGAGAGTACCGGGTTTGACATTTCCCATGCATTATTTTACATTTTCCATGGTTGTATCACAATATATCATGAAGGATGCATGGCTGACCGAATTTAGAGAGAGAAGATTTGATGATTGATTTGGTTAGATTTTAAGATATTTTAGTGTTTTTAGTTAGTTAGTAATGTGTAGCATGAAAATCAAGCAAGAAAAATTCATTTTCTCCCATCACCCATCATTGGCCGAATTTTCCATGTAGAGTGTGGATGATGATTTTGATTTTATTTCAAGTGAATTGGTTAGGAAATGATGATTTAAGGTGTGAGAATCAAGTTGGAAAAATCATAGTATTGATGCACCCACCATGGCTGAATTTTCCAAGAGAAAATGTGAAGATGATTTTGCTAGATTTTATGCTATTTGACTTGTGTTTGATGATTTGGAGTATTGGGAGAAAAAAGGAATTATTTGGAGTTAAATTGGACATATTGGCGAATTAATCGAGAGATAGATCGAATTAGGCCAATACCGTTTTATTTAGGTACATAACTGAATTTATATTGAACACCGTATTTAGATAGTTACCCGAGCATTTCACATCCCATTTCATACATTAGTATAAAGCCTGAATTGGTTTTATAACAAGTTAGCACAATGTAGTAAATGGCTTATTGTGCATTATATCTAGGTGGTGAGTATTCTGGAAAAAGTAAAGAGATAGTACCCGAGGAATCAAAAATCTGAGTACTTGAAATTCGACTCCCGATATAGTGAGTAACCTTACTATCGTCTTAATCATCTAAAATATGTTTTATTCGATTTTGTGAATTTTATGGAAATTGAATTAAATGATTAATTTTTTGATTTTATAAACCAAATGTGATTTAATGAAATGATTTTATAAAATTATCTTGAAATTGAAAGATGATTTTGAAAATGGAGTAATTGGAGACTAATTGGTGTGTTATAAATCACGGTTTGAATTGAATGGCTTATGACAATATTGGCATGAATGGTTGAATTAGTATATGTGTTGAAATGTATAAACTGTTGTTTGCCTTGATAGGCTGGATAATGATAAAAATAGCCATGTCATGCTGTTGAATTTTTATTGTATGGTGGGTTTAGATTGCTGCAGTGGGCTGGTTCTATGGACCAACCTATTAGAGGGGCAGGGAACTTGGTCATATATATGTACCTCGATTGGAGAGGCGCGTAGGGTAACTCCCGAGGTCAAACTTTAGAGTTCACTTCATGCCAAACCACCATGTGAGGGGAACTCGGCCAACGCCAAGGAACGGCTATGTTTTCAAAATAAAAACATGATTTATTCGTACATAACTTTTTACTAGCCTTGGCGGACTCGGTTGGGATAGCCCTCGATCAAGGCATCCCTGATAACTGGGTATAAAAATGATTTTGGCACGAGCCAAAGTTTTAAGAAATTCATAAACCATGTTGATTACTCGATTTATATGAATTGATTTTATTTGGTTGAAACAAGTTGAAAGGTGATGAATTTCAGTATATTAAACTATTTTATCTGTCTCTATTTACCCGGCTTTAGATATTTTAGATGGTATTTGTTTACTCACTGGGATTATATAATCTCACCACCCTCCTTTCCACCCCTTTCAGGCTTAAGATAGTCGGTAGATAGCTCACTTTGTTGAGGGCTACAGTTGGACTTGCATCCTCAAAAATTGTAGGTTTACTGCTTTTAATACTTTTGGTCATTCGTGGGCTCACTTGTTACTGTAAATTAAATTAAATACTCTGGCTTACTGTATTACAATATATATGAATTTATTTTGCTTTTATGCTGTAAAAACTATTTATGCAGTGTTCTAAAAATATTAATTTATGAGAAAATTGAATATTTTAGTCAATATTTTTATTTTATTCTAATAATCATAATTTCATTTTAAATGAAGGTTTTAGATGTTTAAACTTATTTTTGATTATGAATTATGTGTTTTGTACTCGCATACTACATTTTTAGCAGATTTCGAGATTTTTGAGGAAAACTGACCAAAATGCCCCTGTGAGAAAAAAAATTGTTTTTCTATTGTTTTGATTTGAAAATAGTTTATAATCTCTCAAAACATAATTCTAGTGACTAATACTCACAGGGGAAGTGAGAAAAACTGATGTTAAGCCTTGCGAGGTTTCGATTGACATTTCGGGTAATAAATGTCTATCGGGACGTCGCGACGGTTGTCACGGGCTCAATGGGAGTTTCGGGTCGTGACAACTCCGATTCTTGATCCTCGGGTACTATCTCTTTACTTTTTCCAGAAAGCTCACCACCTAGACATAATGCACAATAGGCCATTTACTACATTTGTGCTAAACCGTTGTAAAACTAATTCAGGCTTTATACTAATGCATGGAATGGGATGTGAAATACTCGGGTAACTATCTAAATACGGTGTTCAATATAAATTCAATTATGTACCTAAATAAAATGGTATTGGCCTAATTCAATCTATCACCCGATTAATTGGCCAATATGTCCAATTCAACTCCACATAATTCCAGTTTTCTCCCAATACTCCAAATCATCAAACACAAATTAAATAACTTGAAATATGGGAAAATCATCCACACATTTCTCTTGGAAAATTGGACCATGGAGGGTTCACTAACAATATAATTTTTCAAGCTTAATTCTCACACCATAAATCACTAATTCCTAACCAAATCACTTGAAATAAAATCAAAATCATCATCAATATTCCACATGGAGAATTCGGCCAATGATGGGTGATGGGAGGAAGTGAATTTTTCTTGTTGGCTTTTCATGCTACACATCACTAACTAACTAAAAACACTAAAATATCTCAAAATCTAACCAAATCAAGCATCAAAACCTCCCTCTAAGTGTTCGGCCAGCAAAGGATTCATCATGATTTCATGTGATTCAACCATAGAAAATAAGAAAAAATGCTTAAGAAAGAGAGATCTCAAGCTTAATTGAAAAAATCTTACCTTTTTCACTTATTTCCTTGAATTTTCACACTTTTCCCTTGAATTTTTCCACCTAGGGTTTTGTTCTTCCTTTTTCTTACTTCTCCTTGGTGAGGCTGACCATAATGAAGAGAAATGGGCTGGTTTTGTGCTAATTTATAAGGAAAATAATAAAGAAATAAAAGCTTGACACTTGTCACCTTACCATTGGTCCATTTTTAAATTCTTAACTATTAAGCTTTCATTCTCCACCACATAAAATCCTTCAATTATCCATGACAATAATGGGTGAAATTCATGTGTTGGACAAGTGTTGGGTGGTGTAAAATTACAATTTTGCCCTTGAGGTGGCAAAATGACTATTTTGCCCTTATCCTCAAAAAAATGCCAAAATTAAAATTCTTCACTTCTCAAGCTCAAATTATACTCCAAATGATCAATCTTAATAAAAAATTTCATCCAACACTCACATCTTAACCTCGGGTAGCAAAATGACCATTTTACCCTTAAGTCATGAAAATACCAATTTGACTCCAAATCGGTCCTCGAACTCTGAATCACCATTTTAAGTCATTCTAGGGTTTTAAAATTCTCAATTTCATCTTAAAATCTCTATTTGGACTAATTGGAGGCTTAATTCAACTTAATTGTACCATTTGGTACATTACCGTCCTTTAACGATTTTCGAGGTACCCAAGTAAACAAACATGCATTCTTATGTAGGAATGGCATAATAAATATATTGTAGAGCTGGGCTTGACATAAATAATCAAGGGTTGATGTCATAGTCTAATTTCTAGTCCATGACCGACGCATGGGCCCAATGGGCACAGCCCACTAAGCCCAAGCAAGCCTTTCTATGTAATCAAGTTCATACTTTCTTTAAACATTCCTAAAGCCATGATTTGTAATTTTCCACTATAAGTACTGTAATAACATACTATGACAACCAAGAATTTACATTTGTATAATCTAAAATATGGTTGTACATTTGCCATCTCATAATGGCATCATCAAATTCAAATTATACAATTATTGTTTATAGCATAAATTTTAGAGATTTACATCAAGTGTATATGTGCACATGCAACAGACTCTCGACGACCAATGGAGTGACTTGGACGAGGGTACGGCTACTAAATGCCAAGATACCTATCAAAGGGTGAATACAAGCAGACGCCTTATTCTAGGTCCCAATTGACTCCGAATATGCAAACATGAAGTTTAAAAGAGTGAGTGAACATAAGAAAGGGAACAAGCAATGATACGAAGAAATTTTGAAAACATGATGCACTTTAGTTACAAACAATGCAATTTAGTTTACTTTCTTGTAAAGCCTCTTAATTCATCCTTTGATTATTTAATTCCTTAACATTTAAAATCCATGATAAACCATGAAGTTGAAAATAATGAAAATTTTAGCAAATGTCCACGCAAGACAAGCAAAACAGAGGGTTTCTCGCTACAGCAGAAAGGCATTCTCGCTGTAGCAAAATTCGAACCAAAATTTTGAACCACCTGAGAGTTTCTCGCTACAGCGAAAACAGAGCCAGTGCACACCCTCCCCCAACCTAAGACTTTCTCACTGCAGCGAGATTGATTTTTGTTGTAGTGAGAATCTAGCTAGCTGATGTTAGGGGAAATTTTCACTGCTATATAAATCCAATCCTGTTGCAACGAAAATCAACTTAAACACATTTGACAATAATAGAGTTTCAACAGTAAATGCAATCACATATTGATTCCAAACCTCTCTATTTAGTAAATATATATATAAGCATATACACCATCACCGCCTCACCCAGCTCATGTGCACTCCCACACTACACATAGCCGGAGTCATCATGTGCATCCCCCACATCCCGCACAGGCATTATCATCATCCACACTCCTGCACTCGTCATCACTGGCATGTGCTCCCCCACGTCGCGCACATGCACGGCTATATTTATTACACAATATCACCTCTCAACGCACAACACATATAAGTTTTTATCAACATAATAAATGAGTACATGGATTCATCACAGTCACATTTCACAACACAACATAAAAAAAACATTTCATCAAGAGCTTGTTCCCATGTGCATTTTGAAGAAAAATCAACTAAAATATTTCAAGTGATCATTCAAAAATATATACATGTACCCAGAACATTTTAATGCAAGTTCACTCACTTGTTTTTGTTACTGCTTTTGGATAGACTCCAACTTCGACTAATGCTCCGAGTGAAGATGTGGGGCCTCGTTGGAACCTATCACAACAATAATATCACAACCAACTCAATTTACATAAATGTTACTCCAAAAGCTATTTTCTAATTCAAAATTTACTGGTTATTCCTAACTAACTTCCAATTACCATTTGGCTGGCTATCTATTCTCCCTACTCTAGTACCACTAGAAATAAATAAACAAACCTAAAAAAAATAAAAAAACTCACAACTCCAATTACTTGCCATTATCAATAACCTAAAATCAATCCTAATTCATTACTCACCTTGGTAGATTTGTAGTTGAATTCTTTCTCAAGAGTTCTCAAGCTATTATGGACAATCTTTCTCTCTCTCTCTCTCTCTCTCTCTCTC
>NC_030850.1:22094509-22097629 GCF_000208745.1 Theobroma cacao | reverse complement strand
TACTTCTTCTCTCTCTCTCTCTCTCTCTCTCTCTCTCTCTCTCTCTCTCTCTCCCTAAAATGTCCAACTAGTGAGAGAAAGTATTGAGGAAAGACTTTTGAGGGTTCTTGAAGTGTAGAAGTGAAAGAGCATGAAAAATCCAATGACAAGGTATATAAAAACATAAGTTTTGGGGTTACCATGAGAAACTTTATGGAGGTTTCAAAGCAAGCTTTCATGAAAGATGAGAAAACTGAGAAGGGGAGAAGAGATGGAATGAAGAAGAAGAAGTTGCTGAAAGTTAGAAGAAGTTGATGGAAATTAGATATTTATATCTAAAGTTTATCCAAGTTTTACTTAATTTACAAAAATGCCCTTAACAAGGTGGCTTTATCTTCCTCCTATCCTTTGTGCAATCTTTTTACTATTTTGACACTAAGACAAAGTCCATAATAGTCTAGAAATACTCGGGTTCATGAAAACTTAAAAATTTTGACTCAAGATAAAAATGACCATTTTGCCCTTACTATGGAAATTATCGTTATTTCTATTTTCTTCACTTATTTCATTATTGTATGCATCACTTATTTATCCCTTAGGCCTACTTAGGCATTAATAATATCAGAAAACCCACTTCTAAGAGCTCACCAAGAAAAATGACAAAATTACCCCTAGTCTGTGTTATCGCATTTGCTTCTAGTTACGTGTCTATGGAGGTCAAGGTTTCATAGTTGAATTAAGGGGCTTTACAAGAAATTAAAATAAATTGCATTGTTTTTAAAATAAGTGCATCGTGTTTTCAAAATCTTTCCTTATCATTTACTTGTTCCCTTCCTATGTTCACTCACTGAGTTTATACTCATTATTTTCAACTTCATGTTTTAGTTTTCAGGTTCGAAGGTAGTTGGATTCCTAGGCCGAGGTACTTCCTTTTATCTATTTTTTGGTAGGTCACCCTAACACTAAATGTTAGCACCCACGCCCAGAGTCACTCCGCTGACGATCAAGGTCTGTGTATATGCACATATATGTTTAATGTGAATTGTTAAGATACATTTGACAAACTATTTATGTATATTTTAATTTATGATATCAGTGCGAGTATTTACTTGGGTTTTACGAATTATCTTTGAACAAATTAGCATTCAAACACTATTAAGTATAGATCTTAAAGAAATATGAATGATAAATGGACTAACATACAAACTCGTATAGGAAGGCTTTCTTGGGCCTAGTGGGCTATACCTATTGGGTCCTTGCACCAGTCATGGCCCGGATAGGGTTATGACAAAGGTGGTATCAGAGCTCTAGGTTTAGTTGAGTTCTGGGGAATCTTGTGTCTGTCAGCGGAGTTATGGGAGTCTGTGTAGAGTCTCATCCTTGGATTGTGGGTGTGCAATCTAGGCTAAGGACGGGAGGCTACATAGGCCCCTAATTCTTTAGAAAACCTACCTATTCCTATGATATATATATATATATATGGCTAAGCAATTGATGCTTGGTTATGTATAGGTTTAGAGGTGCGCCTGTTACACACTCTATGTCTAAAAGTGACAGTAGTCCGGATGCCCCTCACAGTACTAGCGAAGGATCGCTAGACTCCACTGTTAGGAGCCAATGGCGCCCTGATATAGGTAGTCCAAAAAGTGGCCCGTCCTGGATTTCTATTACATAAATTTCACCGAAATTGGAAGAATAGTTTCGTAATAAGGAAAGCTTTGAGAGTAACGAGGGCTTTGAAAGTAAAGATAGCTCTGACATTCAGGAAGTTGTAAGAAATTTCCTTTTGAAAATGTCTGAGGAATGGCATAAGAAAAAGACAAAAGAGGCAATTGCAAAGGGAGATATTCGTCCTAGGAAAGTGTCAACTATCCAACACTTTCCTCCTGGTTGTGGTATAGGTGTTTCGCCTGTGAGTAGGGAGGAATACATAAGAATACAGCAAGCTTGGATTAAAGGTAAAATGGGAAAATCTCAAGAGGTAGAAGAGGACCTGAAAGAGGATCCATCGATGTGCTCGGATCAAGGTAACAATGATCCTAAGGACACTTAATACTTTTGTTGAACTCCGTATTACTTTAAGTATGGGAAAATGCGGTGTAAATTAAGTAGGAGTAGTCGTCTGTACAAAGGACTTAAGAGTTTGGTTTTTATTTTCGTGTGACTTGAATGGATTATGAAGCAACTACTTAAATGATTTGGTGCATATAGGAATCTTTTGGTATGACAGAGGAGAACTAACAATATAATTATTGAGGAAGGATATACACCCTAGTGGCGTGATTAGTCACCTTAGGCAATTATTGAAGGTTGACGTAGAAAGTCATTAATGATTCAAGCAACTATAAGACCTGACGATAAAAATGCTTTGCAGTACTATGAAATGGTTACCAATAAACGTGATGGACTTTTGAGTGTTAACCTTAAATTTTTGACAAGGCATAAAATGCCATTTAAATTGATAGCGTTTATTAGAAATTATCATTTACCATGGTATGTGGGTTTTTGGCATGATTTCGAATGCAAAGATAAATAAATAAAGTCCTAGCTTATGTGGGCAAGTTGAATAAAAGAAGTCGATTTTTGAGTAAACACATTGAACTAGGGATTATGTTATAATAAGCAGGTTCAATGTGTTGTAACTGCATAGAATATCGTGAGAAAGCATGGTAAGGTAAGTAATCCATCGCGAAAATATGAAAATTGAAATCTCAATTACAATTACAATTCGAAAGGATATGAGAGAAATCAATGAGGCTATAGGTGGCACTTTGCATGGTTAACGTGATCAAGTCAAGGATTGTAAAATTTAAGTATGGAGGGAACTACAAAATGATGCCATGACATTATAAGATGATAATTTGGTACAAATATAGACCAATTGAGGCAAATTATGGAACTTGGAAAAGGTGAATTTTTTATTTAATAAGAATTATGAGTATAAAGTGTGGGAAAAAAAAAAGAAAAGATAAACTATTTTCCTAATCATTTGCAGTGGAAGTCAATGAACTATCTGAGTTACGAGAATAGAAAGATAATTAATTATGAATGGTATGAATTATGAAATGCCATAAATAATGAATAGTTATGTGTGTAGTGATATATATATATATATATATATATATATATATATATATATAT
>NC_030850.1:22087656-22094367 GCF_000208745.1 Theobroma cacao | reverse complement strand
ATATATATATATATATTGTGAATTCATTACACCATATGGAAAGGATGTCCTAAGGTGGGACTTAGTGATTGATGATAAGTGTTAAAAGATAATATGAGTTGAAAGTATTAACTTGGCTTAGTGCAAATGATAAGCAAAGAGAAGATACACATGCTTATAGAAATTGTGGTAAGAGCTTAAAGAAAAGCCATATGGTTGAGAAGGATTGAAGTAGTAACTTTGAAGGTAGGAGAACTTCCTTGTGGAAGAAGTTTCCGGCAGTTGCACCACCGCAACACTAACTATTAAGCGCACGACGCTAAGAACATCTCGTGTATTGAATGTATGAGCAAAGGGTTGTAACCCGATCCTTGGGAACTCTTGTATGTACACAGTGGCGAAGCATAACTCTTTGCCTAGAGGTTTATAGAGGAAAGGGCTACCCAAAGAGGTGGAGCTGCCCTATGAGTGCTCTGATAAGTACCCTTTTGTTGTCACCAGCGAAGGAGGAAAGGGCTACCCAAAGAGGTGGAGCTGCCCTTAGTGACAAAGTTGGTATTAGAGACCTTGATATTGAGCATTGTTATGCGGAGATTTAAATGATTTGGAGAATGATACATGAATTGAAAAGTTACTTTATTGCCCTATATATAGTGGCATGTAAGTGAAAGGGGAGATGGAAAGTCTTTGAGATAAGCTACGATGTAAAGAATCAAGAGGAATATTAAGTTGATTAAATATGGTTAATAGTACTTTCAAATATTTTACCTGCATGATGAGGTAATGTGGTATTCGAAATTGTCAATGAGCGTAATGGCTAAACCATGGGTTACGTGGTCACATGATGTGAGTTTGAAAAAAAATTGATTTTGACAGTGATATTGAGAGGTACTTAAGTAAAACCCTATTTCAAGTTATGCAATTACGAGCATTGACTGTGTAGATGCAAAAAGAAAAATAATGGCACACTAGTGTAAAGGAATAGTATAAGATGTTGAAGGTAATCCCGATAATGAAGCTGGTTAATGGGAATTCCCTAATGTGGAAATTGGAATTCAAGAAAAAAATGCAAGATGTGCACATGACTCCCATAAATCTAAATTTTAAATGACTAACTAATATCAGGATGAATAAGGATATATATGATGGAAGTATAGAAGGTAAATGAGAAATGAAGATGACTCTTAGGAATTGTGATATTGCATAAGAGGCAAGGATGAATTAAAGGAAACCTTTGAAGGATCAATAAGATCGTAAAGCATATGCGGATACTAGATTTTAATTGGATGAAATGATATTTAACGATTGAAATGTGGTTAATGACATTGTGATACAAGTATGCGTAAGATGATGAAACTTATGTGTATGGTTAGAAATGATAAGAGAAAAGCTTAAGTTTGTAAGTACGTAAAGTTATAGATCGGCATAATGTGAGTTCATGTGGACTATATGAGGGATAAAGTATAATAGAATGTAAGCTAAATGATAACTTAAATGTCCAAAGGGTAATTTGGGAATTGATTATATTTGGATGTTTGTGGACTAACTATGATCTATGGATATGAAATGGAAGGATAAATTAGACATGTCAAAGTTGAGGAAACTAAAAAAGGTTTCTTATACATGGTAATGGATGTTGACATTTAATGGATGTATATATGTGTATGTGGAGTTACTCATGTCATCGATGGGAATAAAAAATTATTTTTAGTGATTTGAAATTTGAACACAATATGCTTGATGAGTTGCATATGTGGTACAATAATAAGAGATCCCATCAGAAGTTGAGCTATGTTGATATAAGAAATTTTGGAGAAATAGTCAAGGGGATGATATCAAGGAAATGTAATCCATAGCGTGGTTAAGCCATACAAGATGGACAAATACAAGTAGGAAGATTAAAGTTGCATAAATGCAAGATAAACATGATGCATGAGGGAATATTTGAAGGCATTAACCTCCCTTCCAACGTCGAGAAATACATGCAGGAATAAACATGGCATGTCTATAATGCTGTAAGCTATATAATAATGTATGCGGATAAGATGAATGAATGAATGTCAAGAAGTTCGACAAGGAGTGAAGTAATAAGATGGGGATTAGGCATATATAAGAAGTATACTGTGTGATCAAAATAGGTAGGATTGAGATAGAGTTATGGTTCAAATTTAATGATAGTGATAAAGGCATACTCGATGTCTCAATATAACAGATAATGATTGTAAAGGGTACTACTGATCTGATTCTAACAGATGATAATAGACATAAGTGAAGTATTCTAGTCGAACTGGAGATGAACGAGGTGAATAAACCAAAATTCCCTATAAAGGGAGGAATGAAATAAGATCATAAAGTGAATTGATAACCCGACACCGCCATGAATTCGAGGACGAATTCTATTTAAGCGGGGGAGATTGGGGGAGACTGTAATACCCCGTACTTTGATATGGTGGCTAATAAAGCTTATCAGATGCCAATTGAGGTTAATTAGAATGTTTAAAAGTGATGAAAGGTGAAACGAATAGGTTGGAGAAAAATATGCCGCACGTAAAGAAATAATAATTAAATAATAATATTTTTTATTGATGATGAATTAGTGAGAAAAAAAGTGAATCAAGGTATAACAAGGTGTTTTGGGTGCCAAGGAGACAAGTGGAAAATTTTAGAATAAAATAATATTAAAATATTAATATTTTATTCTATGTCAAAATTTTCCATAAAGGAGGAATCTATGGTCAATCTAGGTGGGGGAGAAGACGAACGAGGAAATTTCGGAGAAAAATGGCGTTAATGGAGCCCGCGTGTCTTTATTAAATAAAGATAGTGCGGGTAAATAAATATTTTAAATATTATGGGGACACTGCGTTGGAGTACAAATTTTATATTTCATTTGTACATATGTAAAACAAGATAATAAAAGGAAATTGGGATTTAGAAGAGGGTTGGGAGGACTAAATTGAAATGATGGGAACCTAAGAGGGTAAAACGATAATTTTCCTATCAAGCTTGGTCAAAGCTTCCTTTGACCCTTCATCCTTATCCTTGGTTGATCCTTATCTCTTCAAGATGACCATTTTTTCTTCTTCATCTTCTTCCTCCCACGCCATTTCCAAACTATCACCCCATTTTCACTTTACCCCATGCAATTGAAGAGAAAAATAAAAAGAATCGGCTAATAAAAGAAAGGAGAGAAAGGTGGAAGGCTTGGGTAGTAAATGGTTCAAGAGAAATTGAAGAAATATCAAGTGGGTCTCAAGATTCAAGAAACATAAGGTAAGGATTTTTGTGTTTTAAGTTTATGGTTGGTTAAATCCTTGAAAAAATAATGTGTGAATCATTTTGTGGCAGCTATGGTGACCATGGGTGTGAGGAAATTATGAATTTTGTTGGGTGATTCAAGCTAAAACCAAGTGGTAAGCTTAATGCTACAATTTGAAGCTTATGATTAGTTTAATATTGTGAGAATGATTGTATGCATATGTAGTGTTATTGTGATGTCATGGGTATGGATGGAAGGCAATTATATTAATTGAAAGTTTGGTGTGTAGATATGTGTTGTTAGGAAAGGTTTGAAAGGTTATGGATGTTGGTGTGCATGAATGAATATTAATGTTATGCTTGGTGGCAACATGTAAATGAGGATGGTGGTACATGTAGACTTAGAAAATGTTTGATGGAAGTAAATTTATAGTTGCTGCCATATCCTAGGTAATTATTGTGGAAATGATGGATAAACTTGATAAACATCCTTAGACAATATTTATATATGTGCTAGAGTCATAAATAAGTTGTCGGTATCCATAATCTAAAGAATGACGCAAGTAAGGATAAAGGCCACTTTGGTAAAGAATGTGTCAAGATATAAGTTAGTTGAATAAGGATTCATGATTGAAGGAAAGAGAGAAGTAGAAATGAGGTACACTAAAGATCTTGAATTTGGATTGTTGCTAGGAAGTCCAAAAGTAAAGGTAGTGTCTGTGGTAACGTGCCGGAGGAAATAACGAGCGATCGGCAAGTAGAAATAGCTAGATGCCCCTCCGAACTAATAGCGATGTAACATCCCGTTATCGCAAGGTGAGTGAACTTGCATCAAAATGTTTTGGAACAAATGATTATATGCTTGATTGAACCACTTGAAAAGTTTTATTGTTTTTCTTTAAAATTTGCATGGGAACAAGCCCTTGATGAAACGTTGTATGTTGTGAATGTGTAATAGGATGAATCCTTGTGCTCCTATATTATGTTGATATATATATGTTGTGTATTGATAGTTAATATTGTGTGATAATTATAACCGCGCATGTGCGTGATGTGGGGGGTGCACATGCCAATGATGACGAGGTGCGGGAGTGTGAATGATGATATTGCCTGTGTGCGATGTGGGGGTGCACACGATGGCATTAGTTGTGCGTGATGTGGGGGTGCACTCAATGACTCCAGCTATGTGCAGTGTGGGAGTGCACATGAGCTAGGTGAGGTGGTGGTGGCATATGTGTGTGTATATATATATATATTTACTGTATAGAGAGGTTCAGAATTAATATGTGATTGCATTGACTATTGAAACTTGATTATTGTCAAATGTGTTTAATTTGATTTTCATTGCAACAAGATTGGATTTTTATAGCAGTGAAATTCCCCTAATTTCATCTGCTTAGAAATTTCGTTGCAGCGAGAAACTCTCGGGTGGATGGCCTTAACCCTTGCTTTGGATTTCGCTGCGACGAGAATGCCTCTCCGCTACAGCGAGATTCGCTCTGCTATACTTATCTTGCTTGAACGTCCTAAATGTTTTAAAATGAGTTGAAAAACAGCACGACATTGTTTTTAAACGAGTGCATCATGTTTTCAAAAAGTTCTCCATATCGTTTGCTTGTTCCCTTCCCATGTTCACTCATTGAGTTTATACTCATTATTTTCAACTTCATGTTTTAGTTTTCAGGTTCAAAGGTAGTTGGATTCCTAAGCCAAGGTGCTTCCTCTTATCTATTTTTCGGTAGGTCGCCCTAACACTAAATGTTAGCACCCACGCCCAGAGTCACTCGGCTAGCTGTCAAGGTCTTTATACATGCACATATATGCTTAATGTGAATTGTTAAGATGCATTTGACAAACTATCTATGTATATTTTGATTTATGGTGCCAATGTGAGTATTTACTTGGGTTCTATGAATTCTTTTCGAAGAAATTGGCATTTGAACACTATTAAGTATAGATCTTAAAGAGATATGCATGATAGATGGACTAATGTACAAGTTCATATAGAAAGGCTTACTTGGGCCTAGTGGGCTGTGCATAATGGGTCCTTATGCCGGTCATAGCCCGAGAATTAGGCTGTGACACTTTCAAATGTTTTACTTCAAAAACTTCAATTCTGTTATGAATAGGAAATGAGAAATGTGTGTGGATTTATGGATGACAAGTGGATATAAGGTCCCACCTTTATACTTGATGATGAGAATGATAATTTAGTATTTTTAGAGAAATACAATTCATAATAAATTTGTCAAGCCTGACTCTACAATATGTTTATTATGCCATTCTTACATAAGAATGCATGTTTGCTTACTTGGGTACTTTAAAAATCGTTAAAAGACGGTATTGTCCCAAATGGTACAATTAAGTTGAATTAAGCCTCAAACTAGTCCAAATAGAGATTTTAAGATGAAATTGAGAATTTTAAAACCCCATAATGACTTAAAATGGTGATTCGAAGTTCGAGGATCGATTTAGAGTTAAATTGGAATTTTCATGACCTAGAGGCAAAATGGTCATTTTGCTACTCGAGGTTAAAATTGGAATGTTGGAAGAAGTTTTTGATCAAGATTGACTATTTGGAATATAATTTGAGTTTGAGAAGTGAAAAATTTTAATTCCGGTATTTTTTTGAGCATAAGGGCAAAATAGTCATTTTGCCACCCCATGGGCAAAATTGTAATTTTACACCACCCAACACTTGTCCAGCACATGGATTTTACCCAATATTATCATGGATAATTGAGAAAATTTAAGTGGTGGAGAGAGATTGCTTAATGGGTAAGTATGACACATGGACCAATGGAATGGTGACATGTGTCAAATTCTCATCCATTTATTATTTTCCTTATAAATTAGCACAAAATCAGCCCATTTCTCTTCATATGGCTGGCCAAAGTAAGAACAAAGGAAGAAAAGAAAGAACAAGAACCTTAAGGTGAAAATTCAAGAGAAAATCGGTGGATTTCAAGTAATCAAGCAATCAAAGGTAAAATTTCTTGATTTTGACTTGTGATCTACCTTTCCCATGCTAATATTATTTTGCATTTTCCATGGTTGAATCACAAGATATCATGAAGGATTCATGGCTAACCGAATTTAGAGAGAGAAGATTTGATGAATTATTTGGTTAGATTTTGAGATATTTTAGTGTTTATAGTTGATTTTTCATGATTGGAAGGAAAACAAGTAAGAAAAATCACATGTTCTTCATGGATTCTTCATTGGCCGAATTTCATAAAGACAATATTGAAGATGAATCTTGTGATGTCTTATGTTATTTAGTTAGAATTTAATGAATTGTGGTGGTGGAAACCGAAAATGGTAATGTTTAGCATGAAAAACCGTATACCCCTCAAGAACCTCCATTGGCCGAATCTTCCTTGTAGAGTATTGATGATGATTTTGATTTTATTTCAAGTGATTTGGTTAGGAATTAGTGATTTATGGTGTGAGAATCAAGCTTGAAAAATTATA
>NC_030850.1:22057603-22087253 GCF_000208745.1 Theobroma cacao | reverse complement strand
TAAACAAAATGTGTTTAAATGAAATGATTTTATAAATTGTCTTGAAATTGAATGATGGCTTTGAAAATAGAGTAATTGGAGACCATTTGATGTATTGTGAATTTATGGTTCTAATTGATTGGCTTATGGCAATATTGGCATGAATGGCTGAATTGGTATTTGTGTTGAAAATGTATAAACTGTTGTTTGCCTTGATAGGCTGGATAATGATAAAATTACCATGTCATGCTGTTAAATTTTATTGAATTGGTGGGTTATTGATTAGTCGCTGTAGTGGACGAGTTTCGTGGACCAGCCTATTAAAGGGGGCACGGTAACCTTATTATATCCATACCTCAATATGAGAGGCACGGATGGATAACTCCTGAGGTTAACACTTTATAGTTCACTTCACGCCACACCACCACGTGAGGGTGAACTTAGCCAACGCCAACGAACGGCTATGTTTTCAAAATAAAAACATGATTTATGCGTACATAACTTTTTATCAGCCTTGGCGGACTCAGTTGGGATAGCCCTCGGCCAAGGTATCCCTGATAACTGAGTATGAGAATGATTTTGGCATGAGCCAAGTTTTTAAGAAATTTATAAGCCATGTTGATTACTCGATTTATATGAATTGATTTTATTTGGTTGAAATGAGTTGAAAGGTGATGAATTATAGTATGTTAAACTATTTTATCTGTCTCCATTTACTCAGTTTTAGATATTTTAGATGGTATTTGTTTATTCACTGAGATTAAATAATCTCACCACCCTCCTTTTCACCTCTTTCAAGCTCAGAATAGTCGGTAGATAGCTCACTTTGTTGAGGGCTACAGTTGGACTTGCATCCTCAAAAACTGTAGGTTTACCGCTTTTGATACTTTTGGTCGTTCGTGAGCTCACGTGTCATTGTAAATTAAATTTTATACTTTGGTTATCTGTATTACAGTATGTATGAATCTATTTGACTTTTACGCTACAAAAATTATTTACCGGTAACTATAAATATTGTTTTATAAGAAAATAAAATATTTTATTGAATATTTATATTATATTCAAATAATTATAATTTCACTTTAAATGAATATTTTAGATATCTGAACTTATTTTTTATTATGAATTATGTGTTTTATACTCGCATACTGCATTTTTAGATGGTTTCGAGACTTTTGAGAAAAAATAACGAAAATGCCCATGTGAGAAAAAAATTATTTTTCTATTGTTTTGATTTGGAAATAGTTTATAATCTCTCAAAACATGATACTTAACACCTATTGTTCACTAGGGAGGTGCGAAAACTGATATTAAAGCCTTGCGGGGTTTCGGTTGACATTCCGGGTAATAAGTGTCGATCGAGACATCGCGGCCGTTGTCACGGGCTAGAGGGAATTACCGGGTCATGACAAAATTACTACCTACATTATTGCTACAAAAAAGCATAAGAAATGAATGCTTGGTTGGAGGTAGACATTCCCACCCTTAAGCTTATGATATGTTTTCATTTGAGGAATACTAGAACATGTGTGACATGATTCTATAGGTTAATATGTGATGTAGTGCTATATACCTTTAGAGATAAGATTGTTCATAAATATGGTTTATAGAAAAAGATGTGCTTGATATGTTGATGATGTATGTATGAATATGCAAAATTCTATATTATGATTAAGACATTGAGTTGAGCTTGTAGAGATGGTGGTAAATAGGGATGGTCTAAAAGTCCTGCTTATGATTCCCACCTGCAATGCTTTGATAATTTTCTAATGATTCCACACAGTGTGAGGTAACATTCCACAAGTAGTGCCAATGCATAGTGATATGAGTTAAGCAATCCCTAGGCATGGTGAGGCAAAAATTCCACTACATGGTCACACGCTCCACATAAGTGAGGCTAATGTACCACTCATGAGCTTAGACGTAGGATGCCCAAACCAGTAGGCATCTTGAATTCATGATTATTGCACATTAATTTTTGTTATTATGATGCCTCTTGTGAATCTTTCTTGTGTTTATGATGTTTGATTGAGTTGTAAATTAAACTCTAAGCTATACGATAGCCAAGATGGGTTGATAGATAAAATAAATCCCAAGGCATTAGTTAAGTTTATAGATTATAAAGAAAGGATGGTCACTTGAGTTTCATGGATTGATTTGATCACTGAGTTATATGAATTGAAAAATGATTACTTTAGTTATATGGGTTCGACATTGATCACTAAATGTTATGATTGGTTTCTCTTGGTGAATCTTTAGTACATGAGCAGCTCATATGATTTATGAAAAGATTGGAGTAAATCACCTTTAGCTTGGAATATATGGTTAAGTATCGTTTCCCTTAAGGAGGATCCAATACCACAAGTAAAGTACAACTTCCTTATTTTCCTACAAGGCTTATCTATCGAACAATATGTTTATGAAATGTCAATTCCACTTTGAAAATGAGACTCGTGTATAACAACTCTATTTTATGAGATATTTGAAATGAAGTATATTTATCTAAAATTCATGTTTACATTAGTAATGTAATTTGTGCAAAAAATCCTTGCCTTGGCTTGTCCCATTCTCGTATTCACTCATGGAGTATTTATGACTCACACGTTATTTTTCTCAAATATTTTTGTTTGCAAATAAGTGATAGCATTCAACTCTGAAGTCTAGGAGATGTGATCCATTCATCTTTTTATGGTAGGTGTCTAACAGTCCATTTGATGTCTAGAGAGTTAGGTCATGTTCCGCTAACGAATTGGTTTTTATGTTTATGGATATGTTTATGTTTATAGATATTGAACATGTTTATATGATGTAGCCAATGCTTGGCATATACTTATGAATGTTATGGATGAATGTACACCCGAGGGTGTTGGGAAATGATTATGGCATGATGTATGAGTTGTTAACTCTGAGTTTATTATGAATGAATGCACTTGCACAGTTTATGTTGAGAAGTTTTATAATTGTGTATAGTTGCCTATGGATGCATACATGAGTTTGATATTGTATGCTTTATTTATGATGATTATGGTTAATGGGACAAGTTATGATGAATGAATATAAGAAGGTTTGCTTGAACTTAGTGAGCTACATCTGTCTGGGTTCATGCACCGGTTATATCCCACCACAAAATAGAATGAGACATGCCTAAACCTTTAACTGTCAACACAGTTCATCAAATGACTAATGGCATGCCTTACGGCTTGTGAATTGTAATTAATGAAGGGATTCCGTTCAAAGACATTTCTACTGTCTTGAGCTTTGTATTATTCATACTTTCATTATTTACTTTTTAATATTTTTTTACTATTTTAGACTACATTTTTTATTTCTAACTATTCTTATATAATTTAGTTCTTACAAAACAAAAAGCAAAATTATCATCTAAACAAAATCTAATTAAGTCAATTTCTCTATCTCAATAATATATTGATATTCATGCACAGATAATAAACTAAATTATCTAATAATCTCACACAACTAACAATTAGATGAAGGCAGTCGCTCAATTTGGTGAAAAAATTAAAATATATATATTTTTAAAAAGTAATTGAACTGACCAAATTACTCAATTAAAACCATATAAACTTTAATCACTTAATATAATCTTTGATTCGATTGATTTGATTGGTTTAACTATAACAATATAATAAAATAATTTTAGTAAATAAGCAAACAAAAAGTGATATAAATAACAAAAGAAGAAAAATCTTGTTGATAAAAATTACGGTTCTTAAATAATCAAAACAACACTAAAATCCAAAGCATAAAATATTGAAATACAAAAAAAATTGGAAATTCAAATTACCGTATATTTATAGCCCTTATCTGAACCTCTAAAAAATTAGAGCAACAAAAAGGAAAATAAAGAGCCCATTTTGGAAGCCTGTCAAGCTTTGGCCTCTCCCTTTCATTTTCCAAGTTTCATTGCATCTCTCATATTTTTTTTCTGCCTCCTTTTCTTGCAGATGAATGACTAGTCCAGCCAACAACCAAATTTGACCTCCCAACCACCCTAGATGTCGCCGCTAACATTGGTGCGGCCTGGTGGTTTTTGAATGCTGTCGATTGTCACGGTGGTGGACTAGTGGTGATGGACCCTTGGTCACGCAAAGGAGGCAAGAGTCGTCGCGATTTGGGCGAACAACTTGATTAGTAGGTCTTTTGGGGCATAAGGTAAAGGAGTGTAAGTGGTTGGCAAGGTCAGGATTTGAAGGAATGTGGGGCATATAGAGGTTAATCAAAAACATACTAATAGTATATATTTTTTATATAATTATATGTCATTAATAAATCAATTTAATCAGCTTAATTACTATTTTTTAACTCTTGTAAACTGATCAATTAAACGAACTTAACTGAACCTTTTAATCGATAACAAACTGAATCGAATGGTCGATTTATTATGTTTTGACCGACTAATAGTCTGCCCTACTAACAATCCTTAGTAAAATGTGAATTCTATATACTCTTGCAACGCTTGATGAAACAAATCAGACAAGCTTTACAAAGTTAATTTAGGTGAGAGCAGATGGGAAATTTAGCAGTGTAAGCAAGGCATTTCTGATTGGCAAATATTCTCAGAATTATGTAAAACACGCACAAGAAAGCAATAACCACAAGCAAAGTTGATTATAAAGACCATAGCAGAGCAAGATAGTAAGTAAAGAATCCCTGGGAACTTTGGCACAACAAACTGAAAACCTTATATGGTTTATCAGAAATTATACGAGAATGTTTACAATATACAATTGTAACATGATCATAAAACTTCCTTCTCAAGTTTCAACACAGCCATAAAGGCTTCTTGAGGTACATCTACTTTACCTATTGCCTTCATTCTTTTCTTCCCTTCAGCCTGTTAACAGACGATTTAAAAAAATAATAATAAGGGATATTAATAGAGGACTAACTGAAGCTTAGCATGTGGAGAAATTCGTGTTTTAGAATGTTTTCACATTCATAATGCATCTTCATTTGATTCTTTACTTTGACAAAGTGTTACCTGAAGCTTTAACGAGGAGTTTATAAAACTAAGAACTCTTTTGGCAAGCTCATACTTGGGTATGCATGCTATTGTTGAACATGCATGCAGACAAAAAGCTTTCAAGGAAGGTTGTTCAAATGAAGGATGATCACACAAGCACATTGAAGCATAATGTTGAGTGCATAGGCCAACATTCCAAGAAAAATGGCTTTTCTAGTAAGGTTCCTCAAATGAAGTATAATCATGCAAGCAAGCATAGTATAGCTTAATCTTTAGAGTTTAGACCAACATTCCAGGTACTAATCTGGTTCAAAGTGTTTCTGAATGTTTGCCTATATTAAAACTATATTTTTAAATGAGTCTTTAATTCAACAAAGTGTTGTTACCTGAAGCTTCTGTAAGGAGTTAATAGCGCTTAGAACTCTTGCTAGCTCATACTTGGAAAAGAATAAAAAATTTTAAAATGCAGAACATGTACACAAATAATAGAATACACTGTGGAATGTACATGAGAATGAAAAGTTTTCCAAGGTTGTTCAAGTGAAGATTAAAATAAAAATATCTCCGTGTAATCTTTAGGGTATATGTCAACCATAATCAAATAAAGAAAGCGTAGAGAGCCACAAAAAGCTATAAATGAACTGGGAAATTAAGCGAGTACTTTTTAAATGAGAAACTTTAAGTATAGGAGGATTAGAGGCACAATCTCATAGAGGCACAAAAGCATAGAGAGGCACAAACAGCTATGAATGTAACTGGGAAATTAAGCGAGTAATCTTTAAATGAGAAACTTGAAGTATAGGAGGATTAGAGGCACAATCTCATAATCACCCTCATTTAAGCATATTTTGTAACAAGCCACAGCTTTATGATTACACAATTACAGGTTTTCTTCTTTAATCATGCGCTTATGTTTCCATAAAAAGACAAAGTGGTTTTTAAATATTATAAAAAGCTCTAACTACAGAAAAGAAAAATGAAGAGTGTGTCAAAGGCTTTTTGTCAACTCTCTAGTATAAAATGGAGCTATTTTTAAAAGAAAAATATAAACATGAGATTTTGTAGAGTAGAAAAAGTTCAAGTAGCCGGTTTCTTTTGTGTCTATGAGTTGTACTTTTGTAAGACGATTTTGAGCTATGAACATATATCTTTGTTCATTGTTCATACATTTTGGATGTGAATACCCTAAATTTTGTAGCTTGGTGAAAAGCTCAATTGCATAAAGCTTGGGTTGTGCCTATCAAAACAGAACTTGTTGCTTTGATAAATTTAATCAAAGAGTTTTTTTTTTTTCCCTTTTCAGGAATATGACAAAATATGGGATGTAGGACAAGTAAAAACAATCATGAATAGCTATGGAATCTCTCCTTTGTATTTGGTTATTTCTTTCTAAACTCTGCACTTCATTGCTATAATCTCAAGCATTCACTGCCACTTTGGACCTAAAAAGAAAAGCCAAGTATATGTAACACCTTTCTTAACAAATAAAAACTATTCTTGAACTCTCACCCACTAACTTAAGGTATTAGGTGAAGTGGTTCATGACAAGTTATTAGAGTTGTGAACACATTCAATTCAGTGGGTTTGTCATGAGAGGGCTTGTTAATGGATAAAAATATTTCTGGACCTTCACCTAATAGTTAAAACTATAAGGATGAGTGATTACTTATACTCTTAACCAGATCCACACCACAGTAACCATCAATGAGAATGAAATTTGATTGTTTGAAGCTTACTTTAACAGATGAGTATCCAAATCCACCTCAATTCTGACTTATTGTTGAGCTATAAATTATCACTCGGTTTAACGTGTTCAAAAGGGCCCCAGAAAAATGTGAAATGTTGAAACTTGGACAGTCTTCACTAGGTTTAACTTCATTCTATTGCCAAGGTACAAATGTGTGATTTTACTACTCTTAGTAAAGTAATTAATAGCTAGATAGAAATGTCAAAGATTATCATGCATATCAGTTCAGAAGAGATAACTGAATTTTATTACATAATATGATTGTGATAACCTCCCAAACTTCTCTAGCTTCTCATTTATGGATGAAAATGTCTGTCAAGGCCTTATAGTTAACGATTATAGAGTGATAGTTCACAAAAATCTTCTTAGTTAAGTATAGTGGTATTGTTACGATGTAAAACAATCAAAAGATGGCAGGAATTAAATAGAACAAGCAAAAATAATGAAAAAGTTGTTAGTCGACAAAATATTTTTGGTTTGAGAGACAGGAAAGGATAAGAAAACATATTGTGTTCCAAGCATATTTTGAAAAGTAAATAAAAGCACCTGTTTCTTAAGGAGTTTCTTTTTTCTTGAGATATCTCCACCTACAAAGAGAAGTTTTTTTTTTAAAAAAAAAAAAAGCCTTGTCATCATGAAATAAATAGACATTAATCAATCATCACAACTCAGTAAGAAATTACAAAAATCTGAAGCCTAACTACAGAAAAGTTATCTTCATTAAGATTTTTATTCATACTACATGAGGCATGAGGTTATACAGTTGTTAAATAATAGAGGAAACAAGTATGTAATATGCTGGAAAGAAGAGATATAAGAACCATAATGGACAAAAAAGGAAATGTAAAATTTGAAGTGAAAAAAATTCAATAATTCAGATGTGTAATCATTCAAGATTAAAAATCTTACAAGAATGGAGGCAATTGAAATTCCACAAGAGATCATTATGCAGTGTTTAAAAATTATATAAAAGTTGAATGATCTAATTAGATATCATAAATTCCATTTCAGAGACTTATAACTTTCAGTTAAATGAAAAGAGTAAGAATAGCTGGTCTAATACTATCATAGCAGGGAGAAGTCACCTGTAAAAGAATAAATCTACTAAATTTAATGGAAACATCAAACAACCAAACACAATTTTCTTACTTAAAAATTTATCTATCTGATCTAACAAATGCTAATCATACCATAGGTTGCAATATGAGAATTAGACATTAAGTAGCAATCTTCAATTTGAATACATTTTCGAAGCATCTTCAGAAGTGGAAAACTGATCATTCAAGTTTAAGTACTGACTTTCAGGCCAAAAAAAAAAAAAAGTAAATGACTTGAAGATGCTTGGATCTGTGACTTCAGCTTGGGAAATTATCATGCAACTAAACTAGCAGTTTTTGAATACTAACGTAATAATGAACAACACTCCTAAAGAGCAATCATGAGCATAAAATCTTTTATATATGAGAATTATTAACATCTCAAGAATTTCTTTACAACATCCATCCTACTTCCATAAGGTTGAGATAACAGAAGTTAGAAACTATATGCTTTCCTATGATAACTTGGCTATGATATATAATTCTATAGGAAAATGTTAAGTCTGAACTTGGCCAACTCAAACTCCACATGATTTCCTATATGCTTTCCTATGCTTGGCATATACTTATGATTTGTCACCTCTCTCGCTTTCTTTAGTCTTACATGAGTTGTTGACTCAGTAATTTAACGTGCATCTAATTTTGTTGTTGGTCTACAAAGGGGAAAGCAAAGCCACTATTATCTAAATAATCTCCTTCTTCTTTCAACATCTTTATCATAAATTATCACTTATAATCAATATTTAATCAAAGAAATAAATTAAATTTATATAATTCAATAGATACATCCTACTTTATTAATATATATAACTACAACCCATTTCCTTATGGGCTCTTTTAGTCTTATCCACATGGCTTCAAAATAACACACTTGACAAGCCAAATAATCCCACACATCCCCACGTCTAAGTCCAAGCAACATAGCTTATGAATATATTTCAGAAAGAGTATTCACCAAATATCCTATCAGCAAAGAGGAAAATGTTCACATAGAAAAATATATCTTAAAATATACTTACCGTAGCATTTGGCCAATACATCCTTTCTAATTGCTGACAAAGATTCACTAGCAATTACTTTTGAACCTATGCATGCCTGAATTGAGTAAATAGTACACAAATTGGAATCGCATTAGCATGTGACTAAACTAATTGAGGAAGTATGCACTCAATGATTGGTGAAAAAGGAAAGAAAAAAAAAGAACTTTATCCAAAATGAAAAACTTTTCCACTGATTGGCAATGTTTTTGCTTTTCTTATTTCCTTTTATTGTTTTTAAATGTAGTAATCTGCCACTTTTTACTTCAATGCCTGAGGATAAATAGTAGATTCTGGACAATACAAGCACTTAAAAGATATGTATATGGATCAATATACAGTATACAATATAAGCCTCTAGAGCAACCTTGTCCTGAGTCTGAAGCTGTTTAGCTCTGATATTATTAGTGCATGACAAATGATGTTCATCAAAACTGGTGGAGAAGCCAGCTCTGTTACAAATTCCTTAGTGGTTATCAATGATTTCCTCTCCACAGGAAAATCTTAAAAAAGTCTCTGAGTGTGTGCGCTTGCCTTCCATACTTCACCAAAACTAATAAAGATAGCCTTTTTATTTTTTATTTTTATGTATTTATTTATTTATTTTGGAAGGGGGAGGGGGTTGGCAGTGGCCAAGGACTGAAAATAGCTGAAAGTGGTTATGTCCTAACTTTTCCACAATTTGGAATATTACACAAGCAGAAGACAATAGTGAAAAACATTCATGAGAATTTCATATAAAGAAAGAGTTGAGTAGGTAAAATTAAATTATTCCAAATTTTTGTTTCTAATAGATAAATGACTCAACCCCCCTTAGTGGTCAAATGAAAAGTTTAATGTGATTTACACTTTTTATATTGCAACTCTGAAAAACTCACCAGCATAATAGTAGAACTTTAATAATGACAGCAAAACTATTATGGTAGTATAAATACATTAAACAGTTATAACTTTTAGACAAGGTCAAATATTGAACAACACATTCTTTCATCCAGTTGAAACAATTTGCGGGTTAAATGGCAAGCATAAAGCAACTTCTGTGCATTATGCAGCTTTTATATGATAATATAAACCAGATACTTCACAAGAATTGGTTAAAAGGAAAATAAAACATCATATCTTAATATATTCAACAATATTTCAAGCATGTACATCTTACTTGAATTGGTACTTTAAACATTTGTCGAGGTATAAGCTCCTTCAGCTTTTGAGTCAAAGCCCTCCCAACAGCATATGCCTACAAAAGTTACCAGATATTGATTAAACTGCTTTTTAACATACAGAATATAAAATTCAAAGTAAGCCGCCTAAATCTGTCTCAAAGTTAAACATGGTTTAACAAAGAGAAGGGAGTTACACTATTGTAATATCACATCTGTGAAAAGCTTATAGAAATTAAGAATGAAAGCAAACACCTCTTTACAGTTACAAAGTAGTCTCAAACAGTAACAACATACTAAAGCATATATTAATTATTTTGATAAGTAAATTCAAGAACATAATGTGGACCATAGCTGGCAATATTGCTTTTAGCTTGTAAGATTTGAATAACAGCCTTAGACAAAGACCAATAGAAAAGTAGACCAACATTGACACATTAAGCTTAGCTGAATAATACACTTATTTATTTATGATGTTCACGAAATGCTCATTATTACTTAACTTCCAATCTCATCTAATATAGATATGGACTCAGATTAACCATCTTAACAATAGGCTGAAAATATATAGGGAAAATTCACCTACACCTTCTATTTCGACCTTTGTTCACGTAGCACCTTGTGATAACGAAAAGGTTCTCTCTCCTAATATTTAAAATATAATGAAAAGATGACCCTCACCTTATCCTTGTGCACGATAGCAGACAATGGTTCCACATGATCACCATTAATCTGAATGTCAAGCTTTATCAATTCACTTTCCTTATACCTGTAGTCAAGTAAAAGATTAACCCCACCGTGATTGTGGTGTAAATTGCAAATTTGAAGCACGTGATTTCCCGAAATGAAAAGTTTAAATTTATTTAAGAAATCAATAATTTTTCAACATGAACACATATACATCTGCCCAATTCAACATGAGGTACATTTTCCTTTTAAAATGAAAAACCCAAAAATACTGTGGAGAAATGATGAGATACAACACAACAATGTAAACCTAAGAAAGAAATAAAGTCCAAATAAGTGGGCACCATGAGATGTATATCTGAAAAGTAAATGTCAAGTCTCTGTGAAACGAAAGTAGTTATGGGGTAAATGTAAAAATCATTATTTACTACAAAATGATAAAATAGAAAGCATGGCAAATTAGTAGCTCAATTCCTAAATTCTCCCATATTACATCTTATATTTTTGGTTGTCATTCAAGATAAAATATTAGTGATATAGAATCCAAACACACTAGTTCAACTTTAAAAGTAGGTACCACAACTGAAATGAGGAAATCATTTCACCACCCAGAAATAAGAATATAACAGATATTGTTACATGCACTCACCCAAGAAAAGTATATTCCATGCTAGCATACCCCTTACTTCTGGACTTTAACTGGTCAAAGAAATCACCTACCATCTGTGGAATGAACATAGACAGAGACCCAGCAAAAAGAATAAATGGAACTTCTACATAAAAATGGTCAAAGCTATCGACAAAGTGATCTTTAGGTGAGGAAAAAGCAGGATGATATCAACAAGGGAAAATATTACCTCTGCAAGGGGTAACTCATAGATGATGGATGCTCTGTTCTCAGTGATAAATTTCATCTCTTTGAATTCTCCTCTTCTGTCTTGAGCCAATTCCATCAGCGAACCAATATAGTCCTTTGGTGTAAGCATCTCAATCTGTACATGTTACTTCATCGTAAAGAGTAGCATACAAATTTACAAGTTTCGAAAAAAGCTCTCTTAAATGCGAAAATTCAACACTTAATCAAGTAACAAATATCTTAAGATACAAGAAATAACCTTCACAAATGGTTCCTCAATTGACCTTCTTTGACCAGGTTCAGGAAGCAAAGATGGATTTGAGCATTCAACCTTCAAAATAAGTATTACATGAAAGATCCTACATTCAAACAAGTTTCTTGTACAGCAACACCCAAATATCAACTTATAAATCAGAAATATAGTAACAAGCTTTTCACTAGCAGAACATTAAGTATAAATACTTTAGCATCACAGAATAATGTCAAAGCCCGATAGTAACACAGCAATATTCAATATACTTGCTACCACCGCAAAAATGATGCCATTGGTCAAATAAAGCTGACACGCTTCCACACACTATATACTTGCCCAAGAGAATACCAGTATTTATTTTACTTTTCTTTATTTTTCCTTTTATGGTCAGATCAGAATTTTATGATTATGTTTAGAAGGATAGCATACAAATTCAAACTAGATCAGGATGAATCCTAAGAATCCTCCTTTAATTAGCATTCTAGTACAGTTTTATGATTGAGCCAAGAACAACATGGAAAATTTTATTCCCTATGAAAATCAAATGAAGACTATTTTTTCCACGTAAAGAACATGTAATGGAATTTCTTAAGTGATTCTATAGTATATTACATCATCTGAAGTAATAATTTCCGAAAGACATCCTAGAAAAATGTCCATATTGTCCGTATAACAAAAGAACCTTTTCATTAACAATTTAAATCCGTCTTCTTATTCACAAGTTGCACATGGGCAAAGTCCGACGTCAAATACTCGCAAGTTTTTTGTTTTATTTTATTTTTTGTCAGGGAGAGGGGGGCAGAAAGAGAGAGAGAGAGGTTGAAAAATCCTTATGAGATTTGAGAAAGAAGAATGAGATTTTGCATCTTTGGAAAGTATAAGATGTTCAGTTTCTTCTCAATACTTTTTCAGATATGATCTTTTCTTTTTCATGCAGAGAAATCATTAACATTTCTTCCCCTCAAATGCAAAAGATCATGGCCAATGCATGGACTACAAAGAAAAACCAGCACGACAATGCAAATTTGTTGCAATTAATTTTATCAAATCTTCAGTGTTTCTTCTTGAAAAAAAGACATAACCAGCTATAATAAAGCATCAGCTTCCTGGCAACATTCTTGAAATATAATTTAAATAAGAAGTGCGGGTAGGGTTGAGAAGAAATTACAGTATCACCATTTATACAGTTCACTCTATACACAACACTAGGAGCAGTGGTTATTAGGCTCAGATTGTACTCCCTTTCCAGTCTTTCCTGTAAAACAATAACAAGTTAGAGCCAACACTGAATTTCAAAAGCTCTCCAGAATTTGAACAAGTAATAATAAGCAATAGTTAAGCAACATTAATAAATACATAAAAAAAGAAAACTGCAGGGGCATAAAGCTCGTGCCTGAACAATTTCCATGTGGAGAAGACCCAAGAACCCACATCTAAAGCCAAAACCCATAGCACTTGATGTCTCGGGCTCAAACTATATATTAAGACCAAAACCATAACAAACAGAAAAATTGCACTCAGTAATACATCAGAAAAACTATCGATATGATCAAATATCTTAAGTTCACACCATAACATAATATTTCTAGTGAGGTTGATGAGCTTTGCAAGCTGAATCCATTTCAGAAAAGAAAAACAGATGAACATTTGGCATAGTCCATGCAGGTTACACGTTGAGAATTACCAACAAATGTATCAAAAAAAACATCCTTGAGATTAAATCATGAGTGAGCATAACTCAGAATTCAAAAATTTGGGGAAAACCATATAAAGTCATTCCTTTTTTCTTTCACAGCTGTGCCATTAGTTTTTCTTTTTTATTTTCCTTTCAAGAGAAAACAAAAGGAAAAAATTAATTTTAGTAGTTTAAACAAACTCTAGTATTCAAAACTTAAGTCAGGCCCACCAAAAATTTGAAGATGCATTAAAAATCTCAGCCGGGACTGTAACTTCTCAGTCTCCTTATCCTAGAATCTTCAAGTTTATTACCAATCCAATTCATAAGCCTATGATAAGAAACAAATCAAGCTTGAGAGCTGTGATACTGAAAGCCATGGAGTGTCATTTGCATACTATAAGGTACATTTTCTAGACGTTTCAAGTATTATCAATTAGTCAGGAGGCTCTCCAATTTTAGTGCAAACCTAAGGAATTTTAACAAATGAAAAAGTTTTTTCAGTAGTCAAACACATATTTAAATGTCTCAACTTTTGAAATAAAAAAGATATCTAAGATTTCTATCAGAACTGATACTTATGCTAATATTCAATCTGTTACATGTTTCTACCTGTAGCTAGATTTCTATCAACGATACAATTATGACTATTTAAAGAAAATGTGCTACTACACTGAATTCAGTAAAAATTTTCAATGCTACTTTATAACTCTTTTCTAAGTTCACATATGATGGAGAATCCAAGAATATTACTATATAAGGTGATATTAGCATGAGGTGCTGAGCTCAATAGATTCAGCCTCTTACTTTAAAAGTCATAGTAGTGCGATATCAAGAATATAACATGATTTAAGTGGAAACCTAAAACTCACTGGCCATGCAATGAAGACAGTGGTACAGTGCCAGAAAAACAAATTCTAGATAGCTATGGCGGCAACCTTAGTTTATATATTTATTTATTTTCAATGTAACAAGATTTTGATAACCTACTGCATTTTTACAGAAAACCATAAATGGTTAAGCATTAAAAAATAAAAAATATTTACTTGATAGTATATTTAGTTATATAGTTACCTTCAATGCAGCATCATTCAGTTGCAGTTTTTCCAACGCATCACGCAACTCTGGAAACCTGCCAACAATACATATAAAAAATGAATGATGCTAGAGATACACAGGTACCTGCAATGGCATTTTTGAAATTCAAGAGGAGAAAGGACAATTGAATCAATACTGGTCTGCATCAACAGGAAAAAGGCCACAAAACACCATTGGAGTGGCTTCCTCATAACCCGGTAGCGAGCTTTCTGCCCTTCTACCATAGTGAGTGATAGTGTCACCCACTCTAGCATCTGCAACAGACCTTATAGATGCCGAAAGGTACCCTACCTGAAGTTATAAAATATCATAAAGGCTGCAAGCAAAAAGAAAAAGAACTAAAAAAATAAAGAGTTCACATTAAGATATAGAACATAAAGTGTTGAAATTGTTCTGGTTAAGTCACAATGTGTCATATCATGCATCACTTGCATCAGCTACTTGTAGTGGTCTAATATTCAAGTGGCACTTCTACAGAAATTGCACTACGTCTTAGGTATGATGCTTTAAATTGGTATGAGGACCCTAGTTTACATTTCCATTTCTATTATTTTACCCATTTTCATAGTCCACATATGATGAACACATGCTTTGTAGATGTTCTATAGAGCCTGCTGCTAAGAGGGTGTGGTAAATGGTATTATATCCCACACTAGTTGTGCTAGGGTCTGTTATGGCCTTAATTGAAGTCAGACCTTACGCCTTTACAACTACAATCAAAAACTTGGGAAATAAGTTTATTGACTGTGAAAACCAACATTATTACTTCCCTATTATTTATAAGTATTAATAAATGCAGACAAAATAATTCTCAACAGTGTTCCTATGATAAATCCAAAATGTTCTCAAATGCTTGTTAACCAATGGCGATTTAGAAAAGAAAATATGACAAAGAAAAGGGAAAATTACATAAAACTATCTTGTGGTTTGGCTAAATTACATAAAAGCTAGCATCTAAAGAGATCAAGAAAAAATATAAGTGAACTTCTTAAACCCATACTCTAATTGACTATGAAACTATCAAATAACAAATAATAATGTAAATAAAACTAATAACACAAAGCAGATAAATAAATAGAACATAAATTTTCAAGCAAGGATTCTTCCATGAATACTTCACTTTCACTCAACCCCTATAATCAAAAGACTAAGACACATCAATGATCCCAAAGTGAATATTTGAAGTCAAGGTTCACAAAGAAAATAAAATAATATATTACTAAACCTTTGGAGAATGCATAGAGTTCCTCTACCTATACAGCAAGAGAAAGAGGGCGAGAGAGAGAGAGAGAGAGAGAGAGAGAGAGAATGACCAAGAAGCAAACAAAATAGTACCAATTGAGGATAACTGATAGCAGGAAAACAAATCATTGGTAAAAATCAAATTACCTCACCCGCATACAATTCCTCTACCTGCATCTGATTGGGAGACAGAACTCCAACTTCATCAGCAAAATAACCCTGCCTTGCAAGACATAAATTATAAGAATTTTATACAAAGGATGTAAGAAGCTGCTGCACTCTATATGGAAGGGAAAAAAAACGAATAAGATAAATGATTTCACTTTACCTTCTTACTGGCCATAAAATAAATTCTGTCACCTTTCTTTATAGTCCCATCTATGACTCGAAAATAGACAATAACACCCCGGTAAGGATCATAGTAGCTGTGGAGACATTAAAAAGCAATGTAAGTAACTCAAGGCAATGAAAAACACTACACAAACTGCATAAGAAAACTTTGTACAATGATGGGAGCAACATTCATAACTATTACTAAGAAATGAGTTATGGCACACCAAGAATAACACAATTCTCAATTTAGTAATCAATTATTACATTAGGAGCTTTACATGGTCAATGTTGAAGAAGGCACGTAATGCAGTGTGGAGAGGGAAAGAAGAAGCACAGAGAGAGAATTAGTTCTTATTTAAAAGATTAAAAAATTAATAACAAAATTATTTCTTATTGTTACTAAATTTATAAATGGTCAAAATACCTGAAAAGTCCNAAATAAAAAATATAAAAAATAAATAAAACATTAAAGGGGTTGAGTAGTTCAGATTCTATAAAATAAGAGGTTTTCATACTTAAATTAAGTAAGTCAGAACGAAGAATTATTTTTATAATAATCATTAACTCTATATCTCCCTTCTTCATTTTTTCAAAAGCAAAAAACTAAATCAACCTATTTTGCTTATTTGAGTTCAGCTTAAGTTAAAAATTAAGTCAAATAAATTTTAAATTTTTGTACTATTATAAATAACAAAAAAATTTATTTTAGTATTTTTATATTATTTTATTTTAATATAATGTAAGTTATTTATCTAAATTTGACTTTATGTATGGAATATTTTCAAAATTTTTTTATAGAAAGGAGAATTTAAACTTGATTTTTGCAAAAACGATAAATTAATGTACATATTTTAGAATCAAATAATTAACTAAGAAAATAATTATACATTTTTTTTAACACCATAAATCTTTACACTTAAATATTTAGCTTATTAATAAGTATATCTATCATCTACTTAAATATTTGTATTTTTCAAATATTTTTTCAATTTAGTCCCTCAACATCTCAATTTTGTTCAATTTAGTCCCCATACTATATATTTTTGTTCAATTTAGTCCCTATGATGTCACTTTATTTTGAAAAATTTTTGATCTGCCACATGGCATCGACATATTAGCATGTCAATGCCATGTCATCATAGTAGTGCCACGTGGCATTGTCATGTCATCACATCGATGCCACGTGGCATGCCACGTCATCATGTAGGTGTCATGTTATCAAAATGTACCACTTCAACACTGATGTCACGGCTGACGTCATCCTTTTAACGGCAAAATTGGATACCGTTAGAGAGAGTGACTAAATTGAAGCAATTCCCAAAATTAAGAGACTAAAATATTATGATTTTGAGTACAGGGACTAAACTGAACAAAGTGCATGAATACAAGGACTTCTCAGGTATTTTGACCATTTATAAATACATAATAAAAAAATACTTTATATTAATATTTAAATATTTAAATACGTTTTCAACTAAATTTAAATACAAATGCATAATTTATTTAATAAAATAATAACTTCAGATGCATCTCAAGCTTAAAATTCTTTGCCCAAGCCCAAAACAAAGCAGTCTGGGCTTGGAAGCCAGGTGGCAGCCACCCTATGGATGGTCTAGTCATAATGTTTTACAGGATTTATTATAATTTCACTCCTCCTTTCTATTGCAACAAATAGTTACAAAACTAAATAAATTATTTTTTAAAGATGAAATCTTAAATTTTGAAGGTGAGAGGGAAAACAAAGAAAAAAAAAGAATAACAATAAGCAATAAGAGAAAGTGGCTAATAAAGAATAAATGAAGAGGAAAAAATAACATGAAATGGGAGGACAAGAAAGAAAAGAAATAAAGAATAAAGAGAAAAAGAAAACATGAAAAAGTGAAAACAAAATGGAAGAAGAACCAAATGTTTAGGATAAAAGAAATGAAAGTTGAAAATAAAAAACAACAAAACCCCAGAAAAACGAAAAGAAACGATCTAGAAAGAACAAGAAAAAGAATAAAAACAAAGAACATGATTGAATAAGTAAAAAGAAACAAAGTAAATCTTTAAAAATTTGCTGAGCGTACACGTATTTAAATTTCATTTTTAAGTACTGAAAATTTAACTTTTGCATTTTTTGTATTTTTGGGGGAAGGGGGATTTGAACCCTACTTTATTTATAGAGGGAGATCATATACCAATCAATGAGCCAAATGCTTAGATGTAAATTTAACCTTTGCATATTTGATTGTATGATTATAGACGAAGACAATACATTTGCTTTTCTAAGACCATAGTATATTAACAAAAATGTCTACACTTTGATCAGTATAGTAGCAGCCTTCAAATGACCGACAATACAAAATTATTGAATTGGTTCTTTGATATGAATGAAAAAACACAAAATTGTAGCTATCAGAAGAAATAATAAAAATTTCCATGCATCAAATGACTGACAAACTAGTTGAAAAGAATATAGGACATTACAGTTTGCTATTGACATTTATGATATGAATTTACATAGACTCTAGCATTAGAATTCAAGAACATAAAAACAGTACAAGAGGAAAATTATATTATACACTAAAGAAACGCATTGCAAGACATGATCAGCAAATGATCATTAGAGCATACTGAAATATGACAGTTGATATCATCAATATGTGCAATTAATAAAACAAGTCAGATGTATACCTATCAAATATTAAAGCTCTTAGAGGACTCCTAGCAGCATCATGAGGAGGAGGAATCCTTTCAACAATTCCATTAAAAATTTCAGTTATACCAATTCCCTCCTGAAGAAAAAAACCTGTTTTTAGAATTACCAAATTCCATCACATACAGAAAGTATGCCCTATGTGTAAAGAAACAAAAACAATCCAGAACTAACCTTTGCAGAGCAGCATATTGCATTGCTACAATCTAACCCGATAACCTGCAAAGAAGTGCCATAGCAGTAGTTCAAAACAATCACACTGGTAATCAGTTTCTTATGATTAGTAAAACCAGTAGCAGTATCAGTTTACAAAATTAAAACTGTAGACAAGCAGCGTATTCACAGAGAAACTTTGAGGATATGCAATGTGAATACTTCAATCCATTTACACACAGACATGAGCACATACTGGCACACACCGCATAGATGCATTAATGTCTTAACAGACCAACCTCCTCAATCTCCTTGATAACACGATCTGGTTCAGCACCTGGAAGATCTATCTTGTTTAGAACCTGTAGAAAAAAAACGATAACGAATCATCTTAATGAATCATCCAATAAATAACATCACTAATCTACACTACTATAACAAAGGCAAAATGGAACTAAACTCCAATTGAGGAGAAAATATCGAATACACAGGTAATCATATTCAGAACAGGCTTCATATAAATAACAGAGAGACACATTTCTAGTTCTCAGCATAGATATCATATTCACTAGAAAGAAGACAAACATAGAACGAAGAGAATATGAATATAAGATTATGAAAATAAGATGGAACAGGCAATGATGGGAAGAGTTTGAAGGATTTCTACATTACTTGAGAAAGATACTAGAAAGAGAGGAAACATAAATTCATAACCATACTGACGGAAGTCGGGCATAACGTCCATTATAGAAACAAAATGGAATAAAACAGAACAGAATCATAAGCCCCAAGCACTGATTTGGTAGACTTATTTGATTCAGGGCTGAAGAGGAGCCATCCTGATTTTTCTGCTTAGTTGCTGCTCACAGCACTGTAGCATATTTTTTTCATGGAAAATGTTGCTGACCTTTGCAGCACTGTAGTGATATTAAAATTTTCTGTCTCCTTTTCAAGTTCATTGTCCAATTAGTAAGGCCATTCTAAGTGATTAATTGTTGTTCTTTTTTCATTTAATTTAGTTTATGTTAGGTGATCCAAATAAGTTTATTTTGATTAGCTTTGAATTGCTTTCTTTGCAACACAATAAACCATTATCAGAATTTTGCAGCCATCTCATGTCATGAAACCTAGAAAGAAAATTCAGACTGATTTCATAAAGGCTACAACACACAAAAAGCCCTTGTACTTTCTCAAATTCCCAAATAAGCTCCTATCCTTCTATATTGTACCCAATTAGGCCCTTAAAGTACTATAAGGGCTCTATAAACGGTAATGTGGCATGCCATGTAAGCACCAACTAAACATGAATTTTCGTATTTTTCCAGGTGGGTGCTGATATGGTAAAGATAATGGTCACTTAGATACTGACGTGGCAAAGATAACAAGCTTTAATGGGTCCATCTAAAATAAGGGCTTCATTAAACAAAAATGGTATTTTAAGGGCTAAATTTGGTACAATAAAAGAATAAGGGCTTTTTGACAAAATTGGGAAAGTACAAGGGCCCTTTAGTATTTTAGCGTTTCTTAGATGTATTATTGTGAGGCTAATAGCTTGCTTTTTCCTTTTGTTTACATCACTTGTCTAATGTATAGACAAAAACAAATCCAGATTGCTCAGATTGTCATTCTCTAATTACCTTATCACAATTCCTCCAAACAAGCCTACCTCAGGTTCAGTCATCTAGTTTCCCTTCTGTGTCATCACACATCATATTCAACATCTTCCAAGAATCAAAGTGGGTGTAGGGATCAACTTTGCACTTTATGAAAGAAAATAGTAACAATAGCCATAACACATGCAAGGTTAAATAATCATTTTTGTTAGTTCCATTAATAGTAACCCACAGCTGACTTCATACTGTCAATTAACTAAGTTGAACAACAGAGCAAAAGATGACAACAAACTTACAGGGATAATTTCGAGGTTGTTCTCCAAGGCCAAATAGACATTAGCCAGAGTTTGTGCTTCCACACCCTACAACATAATACACCTTGTCCAATAACACTAGTACTAGCAACAGTGCTATGGTAGCATATATATATTAATTTGCACATTTGAAATTGGATATAACTGGATTTAAATTTCACTTTACCATCCTCAAAATAAAAGTTCAAATAAAAGAACTACAAAGTGACAACATTAAAGAGCTTAAATAATCAAATCAAAGCAATTGCAAGGATAGAGTAACCTGAGAGGCATCTACAACAAGTAGGGCACCCTCACATGCAGCAAGCGACCGAGAAACCTAGATAAAATGGGTGTCAAAGAGAAAAGAAATAAAAAAAGATCAAATTCAGGGATTTAAATAAATTCAATCATCCCACCAGTGAATCTATGCACATGTATGGGAGTCACTCTTAAGTTATCACATGTTTGTCCCCACAAAGAAAAGAAAACATGTTTCATATATCATTCCCAACAATAATAACTTCATCATCAACCACATATTCTTGACTTCTAACTAACTATATATAGACCATGACAAGTTTCTATACTTGATCGAATTCTTAGTTCAACAAGATAACAACCTTATTCTACCTTGCATGGTATAGATCATCACCTAAAATGGTTTTATCATGCAAATGCGGTAAGGATAGCTTATTTTACGGCTGAAAAAGCGTTCGAACCTGACTTTCAATCAGAAAAGAATAAAGACACTTATATGTCCCCATTTTCAGGAATTTTGTATCTGTTATCAGCTACATCAAAATTGAAATGAGATACCTCATAAGAGAAGTCTACATGTTTCTATATATCATTCCCAACAATAATAACTTCATCATCCACCACATATTCTTGACTTGTCACTAACTATTTATAGGCCATGACAAGTGCCTATACTTGATAAAATTCGTAGTTCAATGAGATAACAACCTTATTCTACCTTGCACGGTGTAGCTCATCACCTGAAGTGGTTTGATCATGCGAATGCAGTAATTTACAGCTAAAAAAAGCCTTCTGAACCTTACTTTGAATCAGAAAAGAGTAAAGGCACTTACATATTGCAATGTTCAGGCACAAAAAAATTTTGTGTACATTATCTGCTACATCAAATTGAGATGAAATACCTCATAAGAGAAGTCTACATGCCCTGGAGTATCAATCAGATTCAAGCAATATGGTTCATTTCCATACATGTAACGCATTCGAGCTGCCTGCAAATGGATTGAAGTATAATCAGCTGGAACATCAAATATAAGGAAGGATTTAAAAGAAAATAAAAAATTTTAAGCAAAAGACCGCATAAAAGCAAGAGATAACCTCATAACAGATCCCATGTCAGCAAGCATACATAATTAAGAACGCTTAATCTGACTTTTGTCACCAACATTAGCTTAGACAGATATATTATCCAAAATTCAAAATGCAAAAGTGGATATTCAAACATTGTTATAAGATTGATAAATAAATAAACACATGATAATTATATATATATATATATATATATATATATATATATATATCTTCATTTTCTGTGAGATTGATATGAATAGTAGCTTCTATATTGGATCATAGAAGCTTTTGAATTGGATCGTAATATTGTAGCACATTAAGGCATATAAAGAGGACACAGATGAGAGATAAATCACCAACACTCCTATCAGTTGAAGTCATAGTATAAAATTAAGGTACCCCACCTCATCTCAGTACATATTGCCTTTGATAAGAAATTATGGGATTCTAGAACAGCACAAAAGTGTACAAGGATAGGCCTCTTCAGATTTTCAAGAAGAGCCATCGCAATTCTTCTACCTGGACATGGGTATTGAAGCCTTTCAAAGTAGGTGTCAGAGGTTTTAAGCAAAATTGGTCAGATTGGTAGGCAAGGTTAATGGAGTTTCCTTTGAAAGGTTTAAAGATCAGCCATTTAGATGGGTAAGTAAATTATAAAGTGAGAGAGAGAGATTAATCTGTCTTGTTTGAACATGGCTGTAGGAAAGGAAGCAAACCTAATGAAGAATAAATAGGCTTGACGGTTTTTTGCAACTATGATAAAGGAGATGACCATATAAATATGATTTTAGGATGCATCCAGGGATGTTTCGGTAATTGACCTGGGAGAAAAGGTTTAGTTTGTTGTTATTACTTATATACTGGAAAAAAGGGGTTTGAGGAACTGATAATTCGTATCATTAGCGCAAAGAACAGTAAGATGGAAAATGGGAGGATGCTGTTGGAGGGTAAAAATTCATACAATGTAAGAAGTTGAACTTGGAAGGGGATTAGTAAAAGATTCTTCACACTCATGTTGCTTTTGATGTGAGAAATAGAAATTCTATTTCCTTGAGGCATGACATTCAGTGTGTTGTTGAGCACTAGAAATCTCAGCTTCCAAAGTCAACTCTGTTGGCAAGGGATAAAAAGGCTTTGATGTGCTCTTGTTTATCCAGGCCTAATGGGAGGGAACTTGAGACATGAATTTATTAGGGAATGTTCAAGATTGACAGATAAAGACAATTTCCAGCTTCTTTGACTTGCTGTACAAGAAGATGGGTGATTTGAATAAAGAGGACAACCCGTAGAGACTTGGTAAAAAAGAATTTTTTAAAGCAGAAAATATGTAGTAAGTAGTGAAGAAAATTTCAAGTGCACACAAGGAAAGCTTACCTTGGAAACTAGTTTGGAGGAAAAATACCCCAAGAAGGTAGCATTTTTGCTTGGGGAAGGACTTTGACCATTGAAAACCTCCAAAAAAGAGGACAACTTATTCTGAATAGCGCTTTCTGTGTGACGTATTCGAAGAATTTGTTCATTTTATTCTCTTAAGTTGCTCTAGAGCAAGACAGTATAGGTCTTTAGCTTATGCTATGCTGGACATAGCTTGGGTTGCAGCAGGTTCAATTGTAGAGGAACTATTGGCCTAAAATAGTGTACTTTCTTGTACCAATAGGAAGAAAGTAATAGAGTTACTCCTTAACTTAGATATTCGAGTATTGTGAAGGGAATGTGATGAAAGAGTGCTTCCATGGAGAAGAGTTAGCCTTAGGAAAGCTCCTAGATGCTTGATAATTTACATTGTGTTTTTTATTTAATAGGCAGTAGTGCATGGATGTAATAGGTGCTTTAGATTTTATTACTATTGTCTTGTAATTAGCCAAGTCTCCTATTACATTTCTCATATAGATTTTTCCGAAGTCAACCAGTTGTAATAAGAAATTTGAACACAGCAGGAAGCATTATTAGAATAAGGAAAACCCACTTCCCATTTTTTTTGCAAAGAGAACATCCAATTATATGATAATATCACTTCCAAATCCATAAATTTAATTTATACAAACATTAAGGATAACAAGTGTAACAATACAATCAAACTGTCACAGTCAACACGCATATAGACAACGTGTTTCAATCAGAAAGGTTAACATGGGATTGAAAAACACCCATGAAACAATAAAAGCCAATGGATAAGGCCATTTGACAGATATAAGTAAGGAGTAGTTACTAAGTAGGCCCAAAAACAGGATGGAGATAGAAATGGAGAAATGAATAAGTTTGTGCCCTTCAAAAAGACTTCAGTCAGCAAGAAGTAGGTTGAAATGAGCAGATAGGAAAGCTACACTGAAAACTGAATAGCAGTTCAGAACTTGAATTCTAGACACTCTCACCCAGAAAAGTATTAACAAGCACGACAGAGAAACAAGTTAGTATTACTGTTTATCATAGACATGGTAATATATCGACAAGGCCACAAGGGTATGAAAATCCAACAAAACGCTTTATACAACTCGCTTTAGGTAACAAATATTCACATTCAGAAACCAACCTGAAGTTTGATGGTAATGCCTCTTTCCCTCTCCAAGTCCATGTTATCAAGAAACTGCTCTTTCATTTCTCGCTTCTGGACAGTGCCGGTAATCTGAAGCAACTTGTCTGCCAAAGTGGATTTCCCATGATCAATATGTGCTATGATGCAGAAATTTCTGATGTTGGAAACAGGGACCTTCAAGAGACGGTCTTGCCCAACTTTGGCACCCAACTGTGAGTCATAAAGCTCTTCCTTTACATCCGTCTGCGTCTCAACGCCCTGGGAGACCACTAGAAACCGGGAATGTTTAGAAAGGCGATGAGTTGGTGAGATACGAAGCGCGGACAACTGAGACCTCCTCCAATGCTGCTGCTGGCCTTGCCAAGTGTTAACGGATAACAAGGCTGTTAGCCCAGAGCACAGCACCTTAGCCATTTTTTACTTTTGCCAAGGCTTTGCTTTGTGCTTCTGTGGAATCTTCTATTTTCTCTAAAATTAATTCAATTTGTGTGAAGTAAGGTGCTTCGCGCAACTGCATGACAGCCACAAAAATCGGAGTAATCTTGGGCATAGCCCCCCGATAAATAGCCCAGCAGCGACCACTCTAGTTCCTTGTATCCAACAGCTTTGGCCGCGGGAAGGTCAAGCTCACCCTAGCAATATTATTATATGATATAATATAATTTAAAATTTTTTGGTTTGTCTTTTGGTTATTCTACTCCATGTAATAGACATGCCATCTACATTAAAAATTATTTAATTGTAATTATGACTAAAAATTACAATGTTCCATCTAAACTCTTATTCATATGTTTTTTTTTATGCTGAAAGTTTTCGCAAAACTCAACTACTCTATTAAAATTTTATTAATAAAATAATAAACAAATAAGAAGGAGGGGAACATAGACTTGACCTTCGATTTTACATGAGCATTAAGTAGAAAAATAAAAGGACCTAAATGCAGTTTTATTTTACATTTATCATAAACATAAAAGCCACCTCTTTTACAAGAGTCTAATTTGAGATTAGAAAAATAGTAAACTAGAAGTACTGCTCTTTTACATTTTTTTAAATCTAACATGTGGCAAACTACTTTGGTCCAATCGTAGAATTCGTCATAATTTACCTTGTGCCACAGTGACAACTTGAATATTTTGATGTTCACGACCAATATTGGCTAACAAATCAACTGCCTGGTTACCTTCCCTGTATATATCTGATATGCGAAAGGAGAACTGAGATAATAGTTGTCAAATAGAAGTTAATAAGTACCTAATATCATGCGAACCTCGATACCCCTCCTGAAGCATTCGAATCACCCCCAAAGCATCCATCTCAATCCAAAGTCTCATAATATTATACTCTCGGCATAAAATAAGTCCTTTGTATAAGGCTAATAATTCTGCATGTAAAGAATTTTTAGCTCCAAAATTTTCAAAGAAACCGAATACCATTGTGTCTCTATGATCATGTATAATTCTGCCACTTGTAGCATTCTAACAATTTTTAAAGCCACCATCAACATTCAACTCAAACTCACCTGTTAATGGTTTATGCCAAGAAAAAATTTTTGGAGGCGAAGGCGTGTCCTTATGAAATTTTGGTCCCCACTCTTGAGCTATCTGAGTATCTCCTCACCACTACCATTTCTGTAACTGCTTCCCAAGGAAAAGCTGGTGTATAAGTTTCAAAGTTCACCCCACTACTCTATTAGAATACATGCCAAGGTTCCTATGCTTTGCATCATTTCGTTCCACCCACAAGAACCATAAAATAAATAAAGGCATTAAAGTGTTGATGTGGCCATGCTTAGAATAATCACCAGAGTACACCCATGCACATATAATCTGATTAATATTGCTAGGATTAATAACATAGATTTAGAAGAATTTCATAAAATAATTCCAAACTTGCTTAGCTATCGGGCTATCCCACATGACATGCATAAGTGATTCCTCCGAGTTACAACATTTGCAACGAGAAGTAAGTTGGAATCCTTTCGTTTTCAATTTCAACTCTACAGGGATCCAATCATTCAATAATCTCCATAAAAAAAAAAAGAAGTAGTTAGTGGGAAACTTTTATGCCAGATATAACTGAAAGTAGGATTAACTAATTGTCGTTGTCAGATTAATTCCCAAGCACTCTTTGTAGAGAGGTTACCATACGAGGTGGGAACCCAATATGCCATATCCACATTAGATGTGTCAATAGGAATTTTTAAAATTTCAATCACAATCTCCTTAGGCAATACAGCTTTTAATTTGTCAACATCCCAAGTATTATTTGAAAAGAAATAACAAATTGAAAAGGAAAATGAGGCACGAAAATTTACCAAAGGCTCCTCACCCATCCAATAATCATGCCAAAAAAAACAACTTGCCCTGTCCAATCTGCCATCTCATGTTTTGTTCTATAACTGCACAATAAGCGATCATGCATTTCCAAGTTTGGGAGTCATGGAGTTTTGGTTGAACATACCTTGGAATCCGACCACCACATATTTAGCCTTTATAAATCGTGTCCACAAGCTGTTTCAGGTCTGAAATCTCCACCAAAGTTTCATACTGAAGGCCTCAAAAACATCACCTAAACCACGGATATCTAAACCACCTTCTGAAGATGGAAATGCAATCTTAGGCCATGAAGCCCAGTGAATTTTCCTAGAGTCTGACGAACCTTCCCATAAAAAACTATTAAGTAATCTATTAATTCTTTCAATGACATTGATAGGAGGTTTCAAAACTTGTAACAAACAAATGGGCAGAGAAGATAATACACTTCTTAGCAATGTTATCCGGCCACCTGGGGATAGGATTTTGTTTTCCCATCCTATAATACGCCTCTGTGTCTTTGCTACAATGTCATCAAATAGAATTACTTTTTTCGAGCCTTTGTAAAGAAGAGCTCCCAAGTATGTGATAAGCAAGCACCTATAAGAGAAACCGATAGTTTGAAAGATTATCTGCCTCCAAGAGTTTGTAATATTTTTGTGAGTAATAAAGCAACTCTTTTGATTATTTATTCGTTGCCCTAAGATCTCCTCATACTTCTGCAAAAAGGCCAATATTTTTTGCAAAGTGGATTTCAAACCATTAGCAAAAATAATAACATCATCTACAAAAGCCAGATGGCTCACGGCCATTGAACAACTAGAAAAATAGTGTGTAAAAGGATATTGGTCAAATAAAACATTCAAGCCTCTAGACAAATATTCGGCTGCTAAGATGAACAATTGAGGGGAGATGGAATTGCCCTATCGTAATCTTCACTCTGATTTAAAATACCCCAGTGTACGACCATTTAAAAGTAAAGAGAAACAATAGTTGGAAATGCATCGTTGAATCATTCCAATCCATAAGGAATTAAAATCAAACTGCTGCAGCATCCTATAGAGAAAATTCCAATCAAGACGATCATATGCCTTCATCATATCTAGCTTTAAGGCCACATTTCCACCTCTAACTTTCTGGTTAATTTTCCCTATTAACTCTTGTGCAAGCAATATATTATCACTAATCAGTCTACCGCCAACAAAACCACTTGATTTTCTGTGATAATAGAATGACAGATCTCAGCTAGCCAGTTAGCCAAAATCTTTGTAATTATTTTGTTCAAAACATTACAGAGACTTATTAGCCTGAAATCACTCAACTTTGAGGCATTATTATTCTTAGGCAATTTAACTAGTGTAATAAAAGTGACTCCCCTTGGGAAGGTCGCACCTTGGAAAAAATCCACCACTGCCTCCCATAGGTCATTTACAATAATATCCCAACATTGTTGGTAAAAAAATGATGAGAAGCCATCAAGGCCAACAACACTGTCTTTATCAATATCAAAGACTGCTTTTATCTCTTGCATAGAAGGCATTGCACATAAATTAATGTTATCAAATTCTGAAATGATGGAGGGAATAAAGAGCTCTGAAACTGGTGATATCACACTATTCTGCTTTCATGAGTGAAGAGAAGAAATCCACTGCAGAATTCAACAATAAATCCAGGACCTCTATCCAGCTTTCATCTGGCTCTTGAATTTTAAAAATATGACTTCGAATTCTCTTTTTTTGCACTCTCATATGAAAGAACTTGGTATTTTGTTCACCCTCCACCGCCCATTTAATACCATATTTTTGTTTCCAGAATGCTTCCTCGATGCTGAGATATTGGTTTAGCTGAGTGTAAGATTTATTCATATTAATCCTATTCGCAATTGATTGCTCCTGTTGAAAAATTATCTCACATTCTTCTACTCACTTTTCTGCCACCCTCAAATTATGAAAGATATCACCAAAAACTGTTTTGTTCCACCATTTGAGGTTCTGCTTTAATCTCATTTACTTTCCTTAAAAAGCCTTTAACCTAGTGCCATTGAAATGAAGGTTCCAATTTGTTTCCACAATTTCTTTAAAGTCATGATGAAGCACCCAAGCATGCAAGAATTGAAATGAAGAAGGAGCTTTTGCATGGGATTTGGAGTAAGAGATTAACAAGGAGTTGTGGTCTGATCCATCCTTGTTCAAATGTTGGATTTTGGTAATAGAGAAGCAATCTGCCCGTTGATGATTATAAACCACTCTAACTGGTCTTTGAAACATATGGGAGTTTGTTTAGGTAAATGGATTTTGTCACGACTCGGAACCTCCCTCAGGCTCATGACAATCGCCGCGACATTCCGATTGACACTCACTATCCGGAATGCCAACCGGAACCCCGTAAGGCTTACATATCAGTTTCTTTCCTTTCCTGTGAGCAATCATTGTTAAATATCGAGTTTTTAGGGAATATACATTATTTTAGATCAAAAACAATCAAAATAAAATTTTTGACCACACAGGGTATTTGGTCATTTTTTCTCTAAAAATTTCGAAAACTGGCTAAAACGTAATATACAAGTACAAA
>NC_030850.1:22036080-22055136 GCF_000208745.1 Theobroma cacao | reverse complement strand
AATTTTTAAAAGTTACACTTTTGCCCCCGTAAAAGTGAAAAAATTACATTTTTTCCCAAAAAACTGAAAAAATTGCCCATAGACATATTTTTCATCCCTTATACTCATACATTCTCCAAATTTGTCAATTTGATCTAAATTCTCTCAAAATCTCAAATTTTATCCTCGGGTGGTAAAATTATGATTTTTGCCCCTACACTCCAAAAAATCACCAGAATTAAATTTTTTCACTTCCTATCATTAAATTATACTCAAATAGTTAATCTTGGTCAAAGATTTCACTCCATGATCAAATTTATTATCTTAGGTGGCAAAATGACGATTTTTGCCCCTGAACATCAAAATTTTTGATTTTACCCAAATGAACCCTCGAACTCTGAAGAATCATTTTTAGTCATTCCTTGACTATAAATATTAAATTTCATCCTACAATTCTATTTGAACTAGTTCGAGGTTAAACCAATTCAAGTGTACCGTTAGGTAAAATATCAGGTTTCGTCTATTCTTAGGGACTTTCCTAGTGTAATAAAATGCTACTCAGTGCATGTATGTCATGACTTGTGTTTATAGGGTCAGGTTTTACAGATTTCCTTCAAAACCACCATCCATCAAGCCACAATCTAACAACGGTACATAAAAATCTTCCATTGAGCTTCCATGCAGAACGGCTCCATATAACCGTTCCTCCCTTTTTAAGATGACATTAACCCCCCCCCCCCCAATGGCTTATGAAGAGTTGCAGAAAAACTTCTCAAGCAGTCCCAAAGGGGTATTCTCTCAAACCTTGTGCATTTAGCATAGACAAAGGATGCGAAAATAGGAAATTCTAGCCATGGTACAAAGAATTTAACATGTAAACACTGATAATGGTCTAATAACACCTCATAGTTTAAATAAAAAGAATAGAACAGCCAGATTTTTGTGAGCAGTTGGCAACAACTTTCTCAAATCCTAGTTTCCTTCTAAAAAATTTTGCTTTGCTAACATCTACCATGGGCTCCAGTATAACCAAAATTTTTATTTTATGCATAACCTACAATTTCTTAATTCTTCTTTGAATGACTGTACTTGAGATACCTCTCACGTTCAATACTAGGGCACTAATCACGGAAAAGTATGTGCTAGAAAGCATGAAAAGACAAAATCTTCTTACATTCCATCTTCATCCTTACTAACTTTTACTTCATCCGAGGAACGATTGGCACTAGGTATAATTGAAAAATTACTCTCATATTTGCTCTTATGTATGGTCATAATGTGAACCTCTATGTCTTTCTGGCTCAAGTTAGCATGGGAAGGAATAGAACTTAGCTTTTTATTGAAACCACACTAACTTGGTTCTCTATCTATCACGGGGAAATTCTCATCACTACCTTCTAACCTTTCACCTAGGTATCCCAATTGTGCTGCTGACTACTCATTTAACTGTTCCCTTGGTCATTCATTCTTGTTTTCTTTCTACTTTCTCAACTTAACGTTTGGTTGGTGTTTGTTGACTTGCTTCTGTTCATCTAGGTGCATTTCTGTTTCTGCATGGTTCCTTACATGGGGATGGACAGTGCTGAGTTCATTGATAACACCGAGTTGACTCACTTCAATGCCCAGCGCATGAACATTTATGCCACTGCTTTCCACCATTCCAGCACCTTGGCTTATGCGGTCCAATCTCCATTTTTGTCTTTCCGGCTGGATGCCCTCTTCCGGTAGTTGCAGATCACCACCTTGAACCATCGATATAGATAATCTGTCCATTGGTTGTTTCCTTTTCTTCTTTCTAGCCTTCCTAATTGTCACATTACTTGCATTTTCAACCGCTCATTGGACAAAATCATGATCCTCAACATTTTCAATACTTAACAAATTGTCATAATCGATCATCCCACTCTCCTTAACTCATGCCTTTGTAAACCCTCGGGGAATGAGACTACCATCTTTCAGTGCTTTCAATGCCTTGAGTCTAACTTAGACACCCATCAACTCTCTCGACTCATCACAGATCTCCTGTATCCTGTGTTTATCATTTAGATCCTGCTTTAGTACCTGGTTTTCGCCGATTGAAACCAGTTGTAGTGGCGCATGTGGGAATTTATTTGGCCTGTTCAGGCTTGGCTGTTCGTTGCTATGAATCTCCCTATCAACAGATCTCATCGATCCGGTGATCCCATGCTCTGGTTGAATGGCTTGTGGTGGTTGAAAAGAATTTTTTGGTATCAAGTTGGCATTGTTCACCCTCTTGTTTTCCCTTGTTTTACAAGATCTATCTGCCGATCTTCCTTTATTGTTCTAAACATCCCAAAACTATTCGTAAGCTTCACCAGATCATCTCCACTTCCTTCCGAAATGATTTCCATTCCCTGTGAATCCTTAGCCCCACTTTTATTGGCCTTTTCTATCACAAACCATTTCAAACTCTGTTATGGTGGCTCCGTTCGAACCAAATCTTTTCTTTTTCTGCCCTTAGTCATCGGATCTCTTTTTTCTTTGCTTTCCATCCTTTTTCCATCATCAAACGAAGGCCTTTTACACCTTAGGGACTTTGGTTTTGTTTTGCCCAATTTCTCCATCTTGTGCCCCATCACCAAGCATTTTGAAACATTATGCCCCAGATGGCAGCGATGGGTGTAGTATTCTAAGAGCTTTACAAACTCCACTTTTTGTGGAAAACCACTAGTGATGTTCCCTATTAGTTTGTCCCTAGTCACGGTCCAAACCTAGTCAAGCGGTGGCTGTTGGCAATCGTACTCGAAACAGACCCAAGCCACACTTAGCCTTGTACCATTCACGATGGCTTCATCTACGAACAATAACCTACCCACCGACTTCGCAGTCATCAACAGCGTTGATTTCTCATATAAATAGGCATGTAGATTAGGGAACGAAATCCATACCAGAATTAGAGAAGACTCTTTTTTTGGTTGAAACTTCGGAGTCCATTTAAAGATTCTTATTTTTTAATTTACGATAAACCATGCCTGTCGCATCCAAACCGATTCAAGTCATGTTAGTTAGAGATATGGATCAGAATATGTTTGTAGTCTAGCCAACGAATCTTGTAGGCACTAACTAGTTCAATGCCTTTGAAGGCAGTCGGATCTCATTCAATCGAGGCATGTGGGAAAACTTTCCAACCATTGTGTGCTTGAACGGTTGGGCTAGGGCAACAATCTCATCTTCAAACAAAGACATAGCTGGTCGGTCTTTGTACCAAAAGGGTTCACAAGTAAGGGGGATTATGGGAGGTTTCTTGCCTGCCGTCGTTATTAGAAAAGATTTCCTTTGAGTTCGGGGAGACACAAGGGCTGGTTTTTTCCTTGTGTGTCATGCGACTGTACATGGGAGAGTGATAGCACTGATTTTTAGCTACTATGGGGTTTGGGTGGCCTCCAGTTGCTTGGGGAAGGAAGTAGCAACAGACAAGAGGGTGGTAGGAGGGGTCCGGTGGCCTACCAGCCACCATACTGTGAGGGTGAGGGAGTGAGGGAAAGTCTTGAAAGTTGAGAGTGTTTTCTAGATTTTTTTTAGTTTAGGGTTTTACTCTTATTCATATGTTGATTTGTATATTTATTTATTTGGTTTATTCTAGTCCTAGTGATAGTTATATCATCTATATTCAAAATTATTTAATCATAATTTTTATTTGTTGAGTTTTAGGTTGATTAGAATTCTAATATATATATGATTAGGATTTTTGTTTGTGTACAACCTCGAATAGTTGTATAAGTTTTAAATTCTTATTTCACGTTAAGCTGTAATCTCATTTCACTTTTGACTTTTATATTATAAAAGTGAATTTCTAGGTTTTATAAAAGTGAGTAGTATTTTAGGAGTCGTAAAAAAGAAACACCTTATAACTCTATTTTTTTGCTTTAGGTGGAGTTAAAGTGGGTGTGGATGAGTGTTCTTGTAAGGCTTTTAAGAGAAGGTGTATGAGGGTCTTTGGTTTGGTTTGGGAAACCATAGAAGGAGATTTTATTGTACTTTAATTTCTCAATAGTAAAAGAATTATTTCACTTCGTGGATGCAGACAAAAGCCGAACCATATAAATTCTTGTATTTTTTTTGTTTGTTTAATTTCTCTAGGTTTTATCCTTGTTTGTTCTTGAGTAATTTTTATAATAAACTGATATCACAACTTCAATTTCAATAAATCTAACTTCAATAAAGATATCAAAAGTTACTAGTTCTACAAATTTCTCAATTGAGAAGTTTGATGGGAAAATTAGCTTTACATAGTAGCATTAAAAAGTGAAAGATCTCCTTGTGCAACAAAGTTTGATGCACCCTTTAGTAAGGAAAGAGAAAGGGTAACAAGATGGCATGAAGGATGTTAAATGGGTAGAGTTGAAGGAAAGGTGTGTTAGCATTATTTGGCTTTGCATTAGAGATAACGTGTTTAACTATGATATTGATAAGAAATCCATTCCAAATTTGTGTTCAAAGTTGAAGAATATTTTTTAGCAAAAAATCTTTCCAATAAGTTGTAGCTTAGGTAAAAATTGTATTGCTTGAAGATAGAGGAGAATAGTGACCTTATGAAGCATATGAATGAATTCAATGGTATCATTAATCAGTTAAAGAGGGTTGACATTGTGAAACCCTAACTTTTCATTAAGTAGAATTTGGTAATTTTTCAAATAATATGATAAGCTATGTTATGTATGTTGGGAATTTAAAACATACTAAGGCAGATCATGTATAGGAGATCAGATCTTTGTGTATAGATGTGTTTGTGTAAACCATGGATTCTAAAAATTTTCGTTTAAGGAAGAAAGCAATCTAAATACACAAGTGGAATTCACAGATCATACTTCTAGTAAATCATGTAATCACATTCATAAAAATCCAGAACCTATAAAGAATGATGAACATACCTTTCTTGGATACCATTCCTCAAATTCGGTTCATACTAACAAATAAATATGATGATTTTTTCTCATTGATCCCATTCAACTAGGCATAATAGTAAACATAAGAATTGTACCCCTATTTCTTAGCTTTCCAATGCCTCTAAAATCAAATTGTTTAGACCTCCAAAGCGAAAGTTTTTTGCAAATTACCGAAACAGATCTTTCCTTTACAAGATTCTCGATTTTTGACTCCTAGTGAATTGTAATAATTTCACCACCACACTAAAAATTGATTTCTCAACCAAACAAACTTACCACTTATTCTTCAAAAATGGTTTTCAACTTGAACCTTAAGTGGACAAGGTATGGAATGCAAGATTACAAAATGGTTGCTTATGTTGTCTCTTTTTTTCTTCCTAAAATTTATGGCGAGTTTTCTATTTGATAGGACTCAAGAAAATGGATAAAAGATGGGTGAGTAGAAGAGAGGTGCAACCAAGCAATGGAGGATGGGGAGAGACAGACAACCTTGGTTGCAAGAGATATAGACGGCTACGTTATCTTCACCTTTTTAATTAAACTTCTCATCCTTTTAACTATAAAAAAATAGACTTTTTTTGACAGAATTTTTCGTAGAAGATAGTCAAGTTCTGTTGGAAAATGCTTTTTTCTGATAGATTTTTGACGAAATTTTTAATTGAAAATTTCATCTATAAAAGTATTGTTGGAAATACATTTTGTCAGAAATTCATCGAAACTCCATCGGAGATTTTCAACAAAAGTTTTTGTTGAAAATATACATAAATTTGTCGAAAAAGAGTTAAATTTTGATATATTATTTTAAAAAAATCCACTGGAAAATGCAAAAATTCCAACGAAAGTTTCCGTTGGAGCGTTCGACAAAAGTTTCCGTTGGAAATTAATGACAGATTTCCAATAAAATTTTTCGTTGGAATTTACCAACATAGTTTTCCATTGAAAACGCTCTACCAATGAAAAATTCTATAGGAATCCCCAAAAACGTAAATTTTGTTATTAAAATAATCATATAATTACAAATTAATAAAATAATCTATGCAGCTTTCAATTAACATGCAATTAAAATACTTAATTCAAAGTCGAGTTGGCATAATTAAAAGTCATTACAAACACACAATATGCAAATATAAAAGTAAAGTTAAATGTGCTATTGTATGCCCTATTAAAAAAAGTATCTATGTCAAATTCGAAAAATAGGCTATTATCATGAATGTCACCTTACTTGTTAGAATCTAAACTTGAAGTACTCACATGGCCTTTTTTTGAATGCTTCCTTGTCATCATTGCTTTCATACTTGCCATAAATTCATTTATGGCTTCAAAATGTTGTGTCATTTGCTCAAGCATCTGACTCATGTCATTTAAGAGAATTTCCACTTTTTCTTCCCATCTAATGTCAGGACCAGTGCAAGGGCTAGCTACTGACTCAAATATTGCTGCAACAATAAGAATAGTTGTAGCAAGCCTTAGAGAACCAAACCCATACACATGACTGCGTGTAGTCGTCATCCTTCTAATTGCTTCAGTCCAAGCATGTGGATCAAATTATGGCTATGAGGATGAATCTTCACTGTACTTTTGTGATAATGAAGCAGCATATGTTTCCTACAAATAAAAAAAGTGAAAAGAATTAATATATAATTTTATTGTTAACTTTGGAGTAAAAATCAATTAATTTTTTATGTACACTAATAATTTTAGACTTATAGTCTATAAAATCACCATGACCTCTTAAACGTTTATGGGTGCGATTGAATACTTCCACAAAGTTAACATCTCGATTCATAATATTTGCCTGCATTCATTTAAAACTAAACCTAATCATAATGCGCATATTTTACATAACATGTAAAGCATATTAGAATATGCTTTAGTAGTAGTATGTAAAGCACAACAAATAAATATCAATTCATACCATCCTTTTTGCATAAACAAGGAATGGAACTGAACCACTAGTGTGCTTTGTAATGCTTCCTTCTTTTTACGTTAAATGATTCCTCCTTACATGTTCTAATTTGTTTTTCCATTCTTCTGTATCCCATACCGTATCGATAATGGCATCCAAAACTTCATTTGTGATCCATTGCCTTGACATGCCTTTGTAGTCCATGATGTTTTCTATGTTGGCTTCTTTCTTTGCTTGTGTCCTCTCTTTTGAAAGCATGTCTCTTACTCAATCAAAACAAATTTTATTCCAAATTCGTTGAACCAAAAGATCTTCATTTGAAGCCTAGATAAATTTTTTCTACGATAAAATAATAAAGTAAATAAAGAATTTAATACATAATTAAACACAAGTTATAATTTAATTGAATATTAAACATATACTTCAAATTTCTTAAACATTAAATCCTTAACGTTATTAGGGATTTTCTTCCATGTCAGCCATGGACTGTAGAAATGATTTTTTATGATTTTTATTATTCTTATTGTTAGGAATTTTGAGAATATGGTGCCCTGGAAAACAAGTATATTCTCATGTTTAAATTCATTGAATTTATTTGTAATGAAAGTACATTTTGATAGTAAGATGAAGAGTTTGTTTTAATAAGCATTCATTATCTAGTTATTAAGGTACCAAGATTCTATTGAGATATTAAAATACATTTGTATGAAGAGTCATTCATANTAAAATACATTTGTATGAAGAGTCATATATAGGAGATATGTATTTTAATTGAATCTAAAAATTGTTCACAGCCATATAATAAAGCTGGTCACTTTATTATGTTAAGGCTGTAGTGTCCAGATTACTTCCAACGAAACGAATGTGATTCATTTCAAGGGAATGATGAGTCTAAAATCATCGAAATGATTGACTTTGAGTAATGACACTATAATATGAACTGGAATTATGTGAGAATTAAATTTAAGTTTTACCGTTACCTAAATCTTGATCTTGCACTTATGCATTTACTTATAGTAGAACCGAAATCCTGATGGATAGTGGACTCGTGTTTAATCTCCTTATAATCTTTGATTTATCATGAGCATGATCATCATAAAGCGTTGATCTAGACTCTGTATTTTGGGATTATAATTGAGATGAACATCTGGGAACATATATCCAGAAAATGGAGTTCACACCATTAACATCACTTCTAGTGATTTCAAAAAGATTGGTGATTAATCTGGGTCCAGTGGATTGATGAATTAGCTACTCATCACATCTAGATACTCAAAAGATTAGATCTAGAGTATTGAATCACTAATTGGATGAAATTTGAGACTAAAGGACGAAATTGACATAAAGGGTAAAACGATAATTTTACCTTTTGTCATTGGATGGTTATGAGGGTTCACAATATAAGGCTTGCAATTGGACAACTAATAATTAATATCAAATATTGAATTATTTTTTGTAATTATAGTCAATCCAAGAGTGCAACCATGAATCTATGGTGGAGTGATTTCATGGTTAAAAAGCTTGAATTTTTTTTAATGAGATTAAGAATAATTCTAAGTTTATTGGAGTTTGGAATATCTATGTCCAAATAGATTCCCCACTTAGCTTCGTAGAATTCAACTTGTTTAAGTTGGAATGCATGTTTTAATTTGTTTAATTAAATTGTGTACAAAATTGGTAGCTTTGACATATTTGTCTCAATTTAGACAAGATAAAATATTTTTTTGTCTTAATTACAGACAAGAGTTGTCTTAAATTAAGATAATTTTAGGAGGATTCTTGCAAAATGAATCTAGACATCCATGTTGATAAAAAGAGACTCCATGTTTGACTATTACTTTTTTATTTATCATTAATTCTTTTTAAATAAAGATGGATAATAATAAAATAAAGGTTATTATTCAATAAGGAGTTTTATTTTGTCAAAAACTCTAAATGATAATTAAATAATTAAATTATTTATTCTTTAATTTATATTTTGATAATTATGGAGCATGTTTGATGCTTCCATAACTCTGAATGGATGGTCAAGATTGATTCAAGGTGTTTCATTTTGATTAAGCCTTTGAAGCAAGAGTTTTAATAAAAAGAGAAGAGATTGGAAGAAAAGAAGAGAACGTACTTTTTCTTAAAAAAGTTTCAGCCATGTATTCTCTCCTCCTCCTCCAAGCTTTTCCAAAGAAAAGAGAATAAACTTAGTTGCCATCTTTTAGCCTTGCATTCCACACCTTGTCCACTCAAGGTTCAAGTTGAAAGTATTCTTGAAGAATAAGTGGTAAACTTATTTGGTCGAGAAATTATTCATTGGTGTGGTATTGTCAGAAAATAAGAATCTCAAAATAAAGGTATGGTTTTCTTACTTAATAGATTCTTATTTTATTTTTTTTAGATTTGATTATATTACTTGCAATAATAATAATAATGTGTGTTTTCGCTTGTGTAATTGGATTGCTTGCTTCCTTTGTTAAAGAAATTTTTGAAATCCATGATTTACACAATCACATTAATCCACAAGATCCTACTCCAACACTTATGGTGACCCTTATCTAAAAAAAAATACCACCACAAGATAAAAGAAAATTATTGCTTAGTAAAATATATAAGAAATATAACAATTTCATTACAATATAAGATAATATACCTATCTTCTAGAGGAGTTAAATGCAATCTTTGAGTTGAATCTGTAGGTGTGTGTATTCCTACACCAAGCCCTCTACCTTTTGACCTTGAGGATGTACCATTTCCATTTACACCTAAATCATTGGATGTGGATCCATGAGAATCGTGGGTAAATGTCACATTGATTACTGGTTCTACAGATGCATCAAATGAAAAAGGTGGCTCTGAGGGCAAATCATTGGCCTGCTGCCTCTATGGATTAGTGGATGGATTAGGAAATGCACTAACATTCGTAAGTGACAACATAGATCTAGACGAGTTTGTTGCTCGAGGTCTTGGTTTTGAGTGCTTCCCTTTAACCATCATTCCTACAATGTAACAAAATATTCAAACATAAGTTAAAAGAAAATGAAACAAACTATCAAAATCATCATCAAAATATAAGAATTAAGACTAATTCCCATTCATGTTTACTATAAAAAATGTTAACAAAAACATGGAAGCCATGCTAAAAAAAATTGAAACAAACTATCAAAATCATCATCAAAATGTAGGAATCAAGACTAATTCTCATACATGTTTACAATAAAAAATATTAACAAAAACATGCCATTCTAACATACATTTAAATATTTTAAAATATTAATAAATATAATAACATATTAAGATTTTTCAATAATAATAATAATAATAATAATAAAGTTAAACAATTGTGTGAGAAAAAATACAAAACCAATAACATATATTTCTAACATCATTAATCGCTTCCATAATAAGCAAACTCATGTTCTTCATAGATTTCATTCTTATCGCTATCACTAAAAGATTCTTCATCTTAGTCCTCAAGTTCTTCTTCATCTTCTTCCATCTCATATTCTTCGTCCTCAATCAATACATTAACCTCTTCATAATCACCACTTGTTAATACTGTAGGGATATCAAAGTCCTCAAAAAGAGTAATATTAATTGGAATAGACACATCATCTTCTTGGTACACTTCTTCATTCAAATCAATTTCATTTTATTTGTCTCCACTACATGGAAAGTGGAATATACTCCTAGCTTTTGTTTTAAATACTGCTTATCAATCACATCGATCTCTTTTGGTTGACAGATAACTACTATAGTAAACTTGGTGAGCTTGTGCAGTTAAGACAAATGGTTCATTCGTAGCTAGCATCAAGTTGTGTTTAATTTCAGTAAGACCATGAAAAGGGTAGACCTTAACACCTTTTTCAGTGTCAAACCAATGACACTTAAATAGCACAACTCTATTTTCGATACCAAAATATTCCAACTTGATTATATCCACCAAGATACCATAATAGTCATACTCATAATCGTTGTAAAAACTCCCTTTGACACATACCTCGCTATTCATTGTCTTAAGATTTTGCCTATAATCTAAGGTGTGGAACTTGAAACCATTTACGAAGTATCCTTTGTAACACCTTGCCATACGTCCTGGACCATGGGAAATTTCAAGTATATGTGGATTAGTTTCATCCCTATGTTTTGTGACTTACTAAAATGTAATACAAGAGCATTAATTATTAATGTACATCACTAATGCCTATTTATTATTAAGTGGCAACTTATAGATTGCACATAAACTTACATATTCTTGGAATCATTATGAAAATCTTGCATCACGTATTTTCTCCAATTCATCTTCTGATATATGGACAACATCTCTTTTCACCATTTCATCAAATATCCTAACATTACATCAACATTACAAATCAAGATTATCTTATATCAATCATTAAGGTTAAAGGTATAATGGTACTTACTCAATATACGGAAGCATCTCCTTGCAATTCATTAAAACATATAGTTTGGTAGCATATAACTCATCTTCGTCTAAAAATTGAGATTTATCTAGTTGATCAAAAGCTCACCCAAGATGAGTGAAAATTGAAAGACGACCATTAGAGTCCATGTCTCCCTCATCATCATTACATGGCACTTGATTTAATCTTGTCCACGCAGTAAGTTCAAAATATGAAGAGCAAAACAAAGAGACTTCCTCAATAACATATGCCTCACATATCTTTCCTTCCATGAAAGCTCAATTTTTCACTTTCTTCTTCAAATCATACAAAACCCTAAACATCATAATATTTATAAAATTTAATAAGTACCCTAAACTCTTTTAATGAAATAATTGAAATTTAATAACAGATATAGTACCTTTCAAATGGATGCATCCATCAATACTGGACAGGTCCACCAACCCTAGCCTTGTAAGGTAAGTGAATCGGCAAATGCTCCATAGAGTAAAAAAAACAAGGAAGAAAGATTTTTTTCTAGTTTACAGATAGTTTCAATAAATTTTCCTTCCAAAGCTTCTATGTGATCTACCAATATTTCGATTAAGCATAAATCTTTAAAAAAATGAGATATCTTAGTAATTGCATCCCAAATTGTGTTAGGTGCCATATCACAAAAGGCAATTGGGAGCAATTGTTGCAAAAAAAAAATGACAATCATGACTCTTCATTCCATAAAATTTACATTCAATCTCATTAGCGCATTGAGATATGTTTGGCGCAAAACCATCAAGGAATTTCAATTGTTTCACCTCATCATAAACAAATTTTTTTCCTCCTCACTTAAAGTGTACGAGGCTTTATGCTTAAAATTTTTTTCATTATTTTTTAATAATTCCAATTCTGGACGCTTGCAATACACATTCAAATCTTGTCTTGCCTTTAAGTTGTCTTATGTTTTCCTTTTAACATCCATCATAGTGTTGAAGATATTCTCAAAGACATTATGTTCAATACGTATCACATCTAGATTATGACCAATAAGAAGCATATGCCAATAAGGTAAATCTCAAAATATACTCTTTTTCACCCAATTATGACTTTGACTGAAACTAGAAATCTTCTGTTCACCACATTTTATTCCAATGGGGATATTAAGAAATAAATTCAATTGTGATAAAATTTCTTCACCTACGAGTCGAGGAATTGGGAAGTCACGCTTAAATCTTTTTTTAAGAAACTTATCTCTCTGCCTCCTAAAAGCATGAATAGGTGGCAAGAATTGTCGATGACAATAAAAGAAAAAAGGTTTTTTCCATGCTCTAATATGAAAGACTTATATTGTTTCATACAATAAGGACATGATAATTGATAATTCTATTTTATAGAATTATTTTATTTCAATTTTGTTATTAAATATTAACTAAGTCCTCAATTTTTAATTATAATTTACTTATTTTTAGTTGTTTTTATAATTAGGTTACTTTTAAGTTAGTTATTTTAATTTTATGTTATTCTTTTTTAATTTGGTTACTATTTATTAGTTTTTATGTTTCTTTTGTAGGATTAAAAGTGATTGGGCTTAATTTTGGTAAGTGAGATGTTGACGAACCCGAAAATCTGCTTGCATATACTTTAGTATTTTATCCATATCTCGAGCTACAAAACTTTAATTGATGCGATTCTTAGACCATTGGAAAGCTAAGAGATAGAGCTACAACTTTTATGAAGATCACTTTGCCTAGTTCTACATCGAAGATAGAGAAAGGCACATCTAAAAATGGCTGAACGTATTGTATTGGGAATGGAAATTTGTAAAGATTGACAATTGATTTTTGGGCCTCTTATTACACTTTTAATCCCAATTAAACCCTAGGTCAGTTTAATGAACTTTAAGTTAAGTTTATTAGTATAAATAGGATATGTTTAACAACATTAGGGGAAACAGCCTTGGGATATTCAAGAAGTTACAAGTTGAGGCTGAAACTTGGAGATCAAGGCGGAAAATATTGTTTTGTTTTCTTCCTTAGCTTTTATCTTTCTTGATACTTTCAATGGCTGAATTTTATACAGTGTTATTTTATTTTACAATTATGAGTGGCTAAATTTCTTTTTCTAGGATTGCAATTTAACCACATGTAGTCTAAATTTTTAATCTCTTTCTTACTTATCTTTAATGGGATTTGAATTGTTTATTCCAATTTGTTCTTAATGCTTTTTAATTGCCTTTCCACCAATTAAATTGATCTAGGAACCTAAACAAACTTAGGAAAGGGAGTTTAGTGTAGACTAAAATAGGGATAGCATATGATCATATTAAATGATTTGCGTATAGGATAGGGATATACCTATAGGCCATATGTAGCTAGATTAGAGTCTGAACTTAATGAGTCTGTTTTAATTTCAATTCACATAGGGATATAGTGTTTTGGTTAAAATAGATATTTTTATAAGATGAGTCGGGAGACCTTTATAAATAATTTAGGACTCTAGGTTAGCAAGTCAACCCATTGAAATAGGTTAAGGAAGAGAGGTAAGATTTAGATAAAGTGTGAGGGATATTGTAATCATAGGTTTGTTGATTTGATATTTTTTTCAAGTTATTATTATTTTGATTTTTCTTATTGGTTTTAATTTTAGTTAATTAATTAATTTTGATTATTTGGATAAGATTAAATTGTTCTAATTTTAGTACTTAGTAAAGTTTTAGATCAATTCCTTGTGGGATCGATACCTTGCTTGCTAATATACTATCTATTCGATACGTATACTTGCGTAGTAGGATTTTAATTGATAATAATCGTCTATGAGTGCCCCACCCCGACAACATGCCAAGTAGGAAAATCATTAATTGTCCATAATAATGCGACCTTATTGTTGATTTCTCACACAAATGCATGTATCGTTAATAAGTAATATAGTAATGAAGTAGAGTATCGTTTCCATAGAGAATTGTTTAATTCCTATTGTTAACTACTAAAATTATAACACCCTAATTTTATCCAAATAATTAAAATAAAAAAGATAAATTAAAACTAATAAATTGAAACTAAAATTAAATAGTAAATAAAACTCACTTAACTACCAGACCTAAGATTGTGATGTCCCTCAATACTTCATATGAATATTGTCTCTCTCTTAACTCAGTTTAACGGAATAAGTTACTAACCTAGAGTCCTAAATTATTTACTAGTCTTTTTGCTTATAAGTGTATGTCTACCCTATAAACAAATCAAACCACCTAATCAACTAAGTGCATTCGATCATATGTTATTTTATTTAAAATCTACCTAAATCTCCTTCGTCAAGGTTTAACCTGGATTTCCAATTCAATTTAATTTGTGATCTGGCAATTAGAAGCATTAAGAACAGGATAACATAAACAACTTAAATTCGTAAAACATAAGCAAAAGAGAGATAAATAAATCAAACTACATATTGAGTTCAATCATAATCTTAGTTTAAAAACTTAGTTCCCCATCAAGTTACACATCATTGTCAAATAAAGTTTAAACAATAAAAACAAACTAAGAAAATAAAAGAATAATAAAAAAAGATAAAACTCAAGAATTATAATCTTGATCTTTCAAATCTTCTTGAATCCTTCACATTCTTCTCAGCTTTAATGACTTTTTGGCTTGATTCTCAACTGTTAATCTAATGTTTCATTCTCTTTTTAAAAAGTCCTTCGAAAGGTTATTTTTATAAGGCTTTGAAGCTAGGCCAAGTTGAGTGAAGAAAGAAGTCAATTTAAGCTAGGATTTCCTCATCAGACTATATGGGTCGCAGCTTTGCCCAATTAATTAACAGCAATTGTAATTGCTCTAGGACTACTACAGTGCATCCAATTTGACAAAATTTTTTACCACCTTCCAAGCCGAACTGGGTGAAGTAGAAAACATAAAAGTTGTAGAGTTTTCTCTTATATTTCCAATGGTTTAAGAATCATCTCATTTGAAGCTTTGTAGAGATAGTTATATCTAAAATACCGAAACATATGCAGTGGAAGCCTACACTTTGAAATTGCTCTCCTTCTTCCATTAAAATTCTTCTTTCATCAAACACCTACAAAAGCATAAATAAATCAATAACAACCTATCTTAACCACATTAATATTAAATTAAGCATAAAATTAACTAAGATTAGATTGACTCACCTAAAATAACTAATTTAAAATAATTAAATAAAACTTACTAATTTTTATGCATTACTACAAGAACTTTGTTAAATTATTATCAAAATTAAGCCCAAATAACTTTATATCATAGAGTTATCGTACCCCCAAACTTAATATTTTGCTAGTTCTCGAGCAAAATATAAAAAAGAAACTAACTTATGAAAATCAAATTTAGTTAATGAAAACTAAAATAAATATAATTATTACTACTACTGTTACTATTACTACTACTACTACTACTACTAGAGATAAAGTGCACCAACTCAATGATCCCCTATAATTTTCTCAAAAGTATGTCTATCAATCATTAACTGAAGGAAAAATATAAGCCTCATTCAAATTCATGTTTCAATTACAATGCAAGCATATTCTAGAATGGATTTTCATGTGTGTGTGTAGTCTTTTACTAAGAATATCATGATATCTAGATGAGTTTATGCTAACACAAATATCAAATTAGTACTAGAATTCCATATGTTTACTTTTTATCTCTCTCTCCCCACTAATGTAGACTAACACCAAGGTAGGAATCAATAGGACTTTCATTGGCTTGTAATATATGGCTAGGGTCAAGGTATGATAAAGGATATTAATGTGGCTCAAATCACCCTAAGCACATAATTACTTTAGGACCTATATATGGAGCTTTATTCTCTTTCTTCAAGTACACTTTTTCTTCCACATTTGAACTTTTTTTTTCAACACATTTTTTTTTACACAATTTCAAAATTTTACACCCTTAAACTTATTTTCTTTGTATTGTAGGTAATGGGGTGATTGTTAATATTTTGAACTCTTTTTTTTTTTTCACATCAATATCACCTTTCTACCTTTTACAACATTTAGCTCAATCTATATTTCCTAAAACATTATACATGCTTAAGGGTGAGGGTTGCAAAATTGAAAAGTTAATTTTAAGACTATGCTCAATTATTATGTAGTTAAATAAAGAAAAGGAAAATTAGGCTCAAAAGGGTATACTTGGTATAAAAATTTGACAAGGTAGGCTTTTTAGGCTCAAATGGTCTAAAAATGGCCTAAATCATCTCTCTAACTAAGTATTGCCTAAGATTCACCTCGAGAGAAAATCAAGCAAATTCTAGAATTTATGACATAATCTAAAATTTACATCAATATCAATCTTCTTTAAATATTCAGAATAATTCAAAGTAAAAGATATAGTGCTCAAAATATTGAAAATCACATCCTCGTAATGATACTTAACAAAAGAATTTAAGATGAATCCAAATAAAAACCTTATTCACCAAAAGTTAAGAATTCAAGACAACTGGTTATCATTATTGGATAGAAAAATCATCGAAAAAATTGGCATAACTTTACTCTAGATTCCTCAAATTCGAACAAATAATAAATTCATTTACCAACTAATCCTAAATTATTTATAAATCTAGATAAAAAAGCAAATATAATTAAATCTAAAACTTTCATAAAATATTTTTCACCAGAAAAATAAATTCACCCTCTAAACTTAAACTTAACATTGTCCTCAATGTTAGAAAAAATAAAAAAAGGTAAAGAATACTCCCCTAATGATTGGATGAATATGGTGACGCGCTAGTCCTCCTCCTCGTTTTTATTGTCATCTTCCTCATTCTCACTGCTAAGAAGAATTTTTTTTAACTGCAAAAAGAAAATAAATAAAGATTAATGTAGAGAAATAAAATAAATAATAAATAAAAATAACTAAAAAGAAAATAAATAAAGAAAAAGGGTTTTTATTGGGTAAGTGGGTTGCCCTTTGTTTGCAACCCACTTCAGGGGGTTTATGTGATAGTGGTGTCACGACCCGGAACCATCCTTGAGTCCGTGACAACAGCCGCGATTTCTCAATAGGCACTCATCTCCCGAATACCATATCAAAACCTCGCAAGGCTTTCATATCAGTTTATTATCTCCCCTGTGGTTAATCGTTGGCAAATGTCGTATTTTAAAGGCTTTTAAGCCTTTTTCCGATTTAAAACAGTGAAAAAATAAATTTCACTTCACATGGGCATTTTGGTCATTTTTCATCAAAAATTTCAATTTCGACCAAAATGTAGTACTTAAGCGAGAAATGCATATTTCGAAATCGAAATTAAATTTGAATGTCTAAAATGTGATTTAAAATGGAATTATAATCATTTAAATAAAATAAAAATATTCGACAAAATATTCTATTTCTTACAAATTAATATTTATAGAGTATTCTGAAAATAATTTTTAGTTGCGTAAAAGTTAAATATATTTATACAAACTATAATACAAAAAACCAAAGTATGAAATTTAATTTACAGTGCTACGTGGGCCCACAAATGAACAAAAGTAGTAAAGATAGTAAACCTATAGTTTTTGAAGTAGTATGGCCAATTATAGTTCTCGACGATGTTTGCTATCTACAGGCTAACCCGGCCTGAAATGATGGGATAAAAAAAAAGGGTGAGATTATAAAATCTCAGTGAGTAAACAAACACCATCTAAATCATCCAAAGGCAAGTAAAGGGAGACAATTAAAAATAATTCATTTCAATAAATTTCTTACAACACGAATATTCATTTCAACCAAATAATCAATATGGCTCGTGAATTTCTCAAAACTTGGCTCATGCCAAATCCTGTACTCGGGGACACTTGGACCAGGGGTATTCAACCGAGTCCGCCAAGGCTGTGAAAAATTTTATATAATCATAAAGCTTGTTTTTATTTAAAAAAAAAAAGCAGCAGTTCCTTGACGTTGACTGAGTCTCACTTCAGTGGTGGTTAACGTGAAGTGGACTCAAAAAGCCCACCTCAAGAGATACCGTACTCGCTTCTATGATCGAGGTGAGAATATAAAGGAGTTTATCGTGCCCTTCTAATAGGTTGATCCACGGAACACTGCCACTGCAGTAGCTAATCTTTAATCCACCAATTGATCAAATTTCAATGGCATTGCATGGCAATTACATTACTAACCAATTTATCAAGGCAAAATAGACAATTCATATTTTTCAACACAAGTATAAATTTAGCCAATCATGCCAATTTATGACAAGCCATTTAATTCAAATAATAATTTACAATAAATCACATGGTCTCCAATTACTCAAATTTTCAAATCCAACATTCTATTTTCAAATCAATTTATAAAAATTTCAATTTATTTTATAATTCCATTTATTTTATAAATTCGTATTTTTCTCATAAAACAAGAAATTCATCATTTAAAATAATTTTCACAAATCAAAAAATTGAATAAAAACTACTCTAGATATTTCAAACGATAATAGGTTTACTCATAGGTTTCAAAAGTTCAGATTTCGAGTGTACTCAGCTTAGTGATCCCCAGGCGTAATTTCCTTGCCTTTGTCAAAGGGCACACCACCTTGACACAGTATAAAATCAAGGAATTTACTACGTTGCCCTTAAATTGAAATAACTAATTTGGATCACTAATGCATGGTATGAAATGCAAAAGGTCTAAATTTTGCCTAAACACCGTATTGACCTATTTTGGTCTTTTACCTGATAAATTGAAATATGCATCCAATTTAGCTCCAATTAATCCCATTTCTTTTTCTAATGCTTCAAATCACCAATGTCCAGCCAAATAACCCAAAAATCAGCAAAGCCACATTCATATTCCTTCTTGGAAAAATTCAGCCAAAATGGTGCATCATTGTCATAATTTTTCCTATTTGATTTTCTTTCCTATAATTT
>NC_030850.1:21995019-22035850 GCF_000208745.1 Theobroma cacao | reverse complement strand
GAGAAATGCTTGGGAATAAGAAAACTCAAGCTTAATAGAAAAAATCTCACCTTTTTCACTTAATTTCCTTGAAAATTCACACTTTTTCTTTGATTTTCTCTCTCGAGGGTTTTGTTTTTGTTTTCTCTCTCTTCTTGCTGGTTTGGGCGGCCATAGGGTGGAAGATAAGCTGATTTTTGTGCCTTTTAAAAAGGAAAATAATAAATTAATAAAGGCATGACATGTGGCATCATGTCATTGGCCCGTTTTTAAAACTTTAAAAATTTTAATCTTTTTTATCTCCACCACACAATTAGTCAATGGTCAAAATGAGAATAAGGGAAGACCATGTGCTGGACAAATGTCCTGATGGTGGAAAATGACTGTTTTACCCTTAGGGTGGCAAAATTACCATTTTACCCCTATGCTCTGAAAAATACCAAGAATAAATTTTTTTCACTTCTTAATCCTCAAATCATACTCCAATAAGTCAAATGGGGCCAAAAATATTTTTTAAAAATTTCCATTTTGTCCTCAAGTGGCAAATGACCATTTTACCCCTAGATAGTGAAAATTTCGATTTGACTCCAAATTGATCCTCGAACTCCAAATCACCATATTAAACCATTCTGGGACTTTGATATTCTTAATTTCATCTTAAATTCTCTATTTGATATAGTTCGAGACTTAAATCAACTTTGTTGTACCTCTAGGTACAATATCAGCTTTTGTAATTTTTTTTTGGGACTCTCCTAACATGCAAACATGCTATCCATCACATGTATGTCATGACAAGTATTTTATAGAGTCAGGCTTGACATCTTTTCCCCTACTTGGATCAACCATATGATCTTTCTTCATGTCTGATTTCGACATCCGGCTAAATATTAATATTTTAATATTATTTCATTAATAAAATAATATTTTATTCTAAAAAATTTATCTTGTCTCTTTGGTTCCCAAAGTTCCTTATTATGCCTCAATTCGCATTCGACCAAGTTTATTTATCACCATATCAAAGTATGGGCCATTTCAAGTGGGTTGCCAACAATGGGCAGCCCACATCATAAGGGGTTGTGGCCTGCCCTTTAGTGGAAGCCACGACCCACGTCACAAAAAGGAGCAAGGCCGTGGCCTATGCTTCAACGATCCGTTGGGCCGCAGCCACCTTGTAGGGGAGCCGCGGCCTTAGTTATTTTTTTTTAAGGCTGCGGCCTAGAGCCTAGTGGGTCGTGGCCTGCATTCATTAAAGTTAATGAGGCTGCGGCTTACCCCCCCCCTTTTTCTTGAAATTTTTGTTTTCAATTTTTTTACATGTTCCTTCAAAAATAAAAGAGAATATTAATAATTTAATAATTAAATAAATAAAAAAATAAAAGAAAGTAAGTTAGAGTGATTGGGTTGCCTCTTAAGAAGCGCTTCTTTATAGTCACTAGCTTGACTATGGCATCCCCTTTTGCACTATTTTAAACGGCTTTAGACTTTCTTTATTGATCTTGACTGCTCCGGTAAGCCCACTATAATCTCGATAATATCATAAGGTTGAATTTTTACCACCTTAAAGGTGTTCCCCCAATATGGTCTAAGATTCCGTGGCAAAAGATGGAGTTGTAAATCAGAAAATACTATTCACTGTCCAACCACAAAATCAAGATGACTGAAAAGTGGTGGTGGTTTTGTCTCAAGAGTTGGCGCTTGCTTCGTTGAAGCTAGTGGACTAGGCTTACCTTTACCTTCATTAACTAAATCCACTTTATGGCAACTATCTGTATAGGGGTATTGAGTTGTATTGAACAAATTAAATATCATTTCCTCCTCTTCAATTTTGGAAGTTATTTTGCCATTCTTCACATCAACAATTACTCCAACTGTAGCTAAGAATGGTCTTTCCAAAATAAGAGGAATTTCAACATCATCTTCAATCTCGAGCATAATGAAGTCCACTGGAATGTATAAATGCCCAACTTTAAGCAAAACATCCTCTATAATCCCAACTGGGTACCTGATTGTTCTGTTTGCTAATTGCAAGGTAACTGTAGTAGTTTGTATCTCTTGAAATCCAAGGTTTTTGGCAACAGATAAAGGCATTATTGAAACACTAGCACCCAAATCACACAAAGCTTTAGAAATTTTAAAACTACCAATAGTGCAAGGAATAGAAAAACTCCCTAGATCCTTAAGCTTTGGTGGAAGCTTATTCTGGATTATAGCACTACACTCCTTAGTAAGTGCAATTATCTCAAAATCTTCCAATTTTCTCTTTTTGGTCAAGATATCTTTCAAGAATTTAAGATAACTTGGCATTTGTTATAAAGCTTCAACAAAAGGAATATTAATGTGCAGCTTTTTTGAATACCTTAAGAAATCTTTGGAATTGTTTGTCAAGATTTTGCTTTTGAAAACGTTGAGGAAAAGGTGGTGGAGGTGTGGGAGCAGATTTTAATTATGATTTTTCTTTTGAATTTTCAACAGATTTTTCAGCCACAATTTCTTTTTCAGTAGTTTTTCAATTTCTTTCTCATCAGATTGAATTAAAATCTCATAATTTAAAGCTTTATTACTTACCTCTTTTCCATTGCAAAGAGTGATTGCCATATAATGATCTTTACCTTCTTTTCTTGAGTTGGATTTAGTATCACTTGGTAAGGTACCATGAGGTCTAGTATTTAAAGCACTGGCAAGTTGGCTCACTTGTGTCTCAAGATTTCTAATTGACGCTGCTTGATTTTGAATGGAGGTATAAGTCTTTATCATAAATGCATCGATTTTTGTTATGAATGCATGAGTCTTTGTTATGAATGTATTAGCCTTTGTCATGAACTACATGAACATGTCGTTCATTGAAGGCTTTTTGTCTGACATAAGCGCTCTAGATGGAAATCTAGGAGGAAAGTTTGACTTAGTCGCTGATGAAGACCCTTGGCTATTATTCCATGAAAAATTAAGATGATTCCTCCAACCAGGATTATAAGTGTTGGAATAGGAATTATTTTGCTGCCTATTTCTAACAAATTGACAAGACTCAAAATAGATGGGACAATTGTCATCGGAATGTCCTTCCCCACAAAATTCACATGTCATAAAGGAGTTTTGAACCGCATTAACACTCAGTTTATCTATTTTTTTGTGAGAAAAGCCAATTGTGTAGAAACAGTGTTTATCACATCTAATTCATGAATTCCAGCAATTTTTCTTGTACCCAATCTTTTAGATGGCCATTGATAATTATTATAAGCTATCTCTTTAAGCAAATCATAAGCCTCATCAATGGATTTACTCATAAGTGCACCTCCAATGATAGCATCAATGGTAGTTCTAAAAGGTCCCAATAAACCTTTATAAAAAGTCTGAACTTGCAGCCACTTAGGTAATTCATGGTGAGAACACCTTCTTATGAAATCTTTATACCTCTCCCGAGCCTCATATAGTGATTCAGAATCAAATTGCATGAAAGAAAAGATGTCATTCTGCATCTTTGCTGACTTTATAGGTGGGAAGAATTTTGCTAAGTTTGAGCCAAATCATTCCAAGTATTAATGGAACCAGCAAGAAGCGAATTTAACCAACTCTTTGCTTATCTCAAAATAAAAAAGGGAAAAGCCTTGATCTTATGGCATCATCAGTAATACCATTAGCCTTGAATGTATTGCAGATTTTCAGGAAATTTACAATATGAGCATTCGGATCATCATTAGGCAAACCCCCAAACTGAATAGCAATTTGAATCATTTGAATGATTGATGACTTAATTTCAAAGTTGTTGGCTTGAATAGAAGGTCTTTAGATACTAGAGTGGAGATTTTGTACTTGTGGGACCGCATAATCCCTCAAAGGCTTGGTCTCTTCCTCTTATTGATCAGCCATTGTTTTACTTGGAGTAGAATTTTTTTTATTATTTTTCCTCTGGAGTTTTCGAAAAGTTTTTCGATTTCTGGATCAAAAGGAACAATTTTCAAATTTTGGGCTCTTCGCGTACAACGACCAAAAGTACCTAAAAAATTAAAGAAAAGAAAAATCTAGATTAAAATCAGTCCAAGTATTAATGGAACCAGCAAGAAGCGAATTTAACCAACTCTTTGCTTATCTCAAAATAAAAAAGGGAAAAACCTTGATCTTATGGCATCATTAGTAATACCATTAGCCTTGAATGTATTGCAGATTTTCTGAAAATTTACAATATGAGCATTCGGATCATCATTAGGCAAACCCCCAAACTGAATAGCAATATGAATCATTTGAATGATTGATGACTTAATTTCAAAGTTGTTGGCTTGAATAGAAGGTCTTCGGATACTAGAGTGGAGATTTTTACTTGTGGGACTGCATAATCCCTCAAAGGCTTGGTCTCTTCCTCTTATTGATCAGCCATTGTTTTACTTGGAGTAGAATTTTTTTTTTATTTTTCCTCTGGAGTTTTCGAAAAGTTTTTCGATTTCTGGATCAAAAGGAACAATTTTCAAATTTTGGGCTCTTCGCGTACAACGACCAAAAGTACCTAAAAAATTAAAGAAAAGAAAAGTCTAGATTAAAATTAAAAATGCTTGGTATTAATACTAACAAGAAAGAACTAAAAATCAATTTTCCAGCAACGACGTCAAAAACTTATTGTTGATTTCTCATGCAACTACACGTATCGTTAACAGGTAATATAATGATGAAGTAGAGTATCGTTCTTACAGAGAATTGTTTAATTCCTACTGTTACCTACTAAAATTATAATACCCAAATTTTATCCAAACAATTAAAACAAAAAAGAAAATTAAAACTAATAATTGAAACTAAAATGAAATAGTAAATAAAAATAACTTAACTACCAAACCTAAGATTATGATGTCTCTTAGTACTTCATCTAAATATTTCTCTCTCTCTCTTAACTCAATTTAATAGATTAAGTTGCTAACCTAGAGTCCTAAATTATTTATAAGTCTCTGTCGAGTTTCTCATAAAAATACCTCTCCCAATTAATTTATTATATGTCTATGCAAATTATATTGATAAAAGATTCATTAAGTTCGTGCTCTAATCTTGGCTACGCATGGCTGATAAGTGTATGTCTACCCTATATGCAAATCAAACCACCTAATCGACTAAGTGCATTTGATCATACGCTATTCTATTCAAGGTCTACCTAAATCTACTTCGTCAAGGTTTAACCTAGGTTTTCAATTCAATCTAATTGGTGATAAGGCAATTAGAAACATTAAGAATAGAATAAAATAAACGACTTAAATCCGTAAAACATAAGTAAAAGAGAGATAAATAAATTAGACTATATATTGAATTTAATCATAATCTTAGATTAAAAACTTAGTTACCCATCAAGTCACACATCATCATCAAATAAAGTTTAAACAATAAAAACAAACTAAGAAAATAAAAGAATAATAAAAAAGTTAAAACTCAAGAATTATAATATTGATCTTCCAAACGTTCTTGAATCCTTCACATTCTTCTCAGCTTCAGTGACTTTGTAGCTTGATTCTCAACTAGCAATCTGGTGTTTCATTCTCTTTATAAAAAGTCCTCTGAAAGGTTATTTTTATAGGGCTTTAAAGCTAGGCCAAGTTGGGTGAAGGAAAAAATTAATTTAAGCTAAGATTTCTTCATCAGACTATATGGGTCGCAACCTTGCCCAATTAATTAACAGAAATCGTAATTGCTCTATGACTACTACAGTATGTCAATTTCAACAAGATTTTTGACCACTTTCCAAGCCAAACTTGTCAAGACCCGGAACCTCCCTCAGGCCCATGACAATCGTCGCGACGTCCCGATTGACACTCATTATCCGGAATGCCAATTGAAACCTCGCAAGGCTTACATATCAGTTTCTTTCCTTTCCTGTGAGCAATCATTGTTAAATATCGAGTTTTTAGAGAATATATACTATTTTAGATAAAAAACAATCAAAATAAAATTTTCGCCACACAGGGGTATTTTGGTCATTTTTTTCTCAAAAATTTTGAAACTGGCTAAAACGTAATATACAAGTACAAAACACATAATTCATATTCAAAATGAGTTTAAAAGTCTAAAATCTTCATTTAAAACGAAATTACGGTTATTTGAATATAATAAGAAAATAAAAGAAATATTAAGGAAAATATTCTATTTTCTTATAAAACAATATTTATAGAGTTATACGTGAATAATTTTTATAGCGTAAAAGCTAAATAAATTTATACATACTGAAATACAGTAAGCCAAAATATTTAATTTAATTTACAATAACAAGAGGGCCCCCGAATAAACAAAAGTAAAGAGGACTGTGAACCTACGGTTTGGAAAATGCAGATCCAATGGTAGTCCTCGATGAGATCAGCTATCTACAGTCTATACTGAACCTGAAATGGGTGGAAAGGAGTTGGGTGAGATTTTGCAATCCCAATGAGTAAACAGACATTATCATAAATATCTAAAGGCGAGTAAAATGGAGGCAAGTTTAAACAACAAATTTCAACCCATTTCATAATGTTTTCAATTTATTTCTTAAACCATAAAATATTTGTAATTTACCAAAACAGTTGTTAAGGCTTATGTCTTTTATTAAAACAAGGCTCAAGCCAAAACTAATCCTCGGGGATACCTTGGCCGAGGCATCTAACCGAGTCCGCCAAGGGTGTTAAAATATTCACACGTGAAACACATTTTTATTTTTAAAACCAGCCGTTCCTTGGCGTTGGCCGAGTTACACATTCACGTGGGGGTTCGACGTGAAGTGAGCTCTAATACTACCCCGGGAGTTACCCTCCTCGCCTCTACAACCGGAGTAACTATATAACTGGGTTTACCGTGCCCCTCTAATAGGCAGTCCACGGAAACCCGTCACTGCAGTGACTAACCCACCAATTTTAATAAAATTTCGACAGTATAACGTGGCTTTTATTTATTTATCCAGCCTGCATAGTAAAACAACTTACATAAATTTCCCAATGCATTCACAAAATATAGCCACATATACTCATTTCTCATAAGCCATTCCTAGGAAAATATATATTTTTCAAGTCAATTTGTAGCCTCCAATTACTCAATTTCATAATCAATACAATATATTTTTATTTGTCACATTTATTCCTAAAACATCAAAAATCCCGTTTTAATCTCGTTCTCATTTCATAAAATACATAAAGGGCATTTAAAATAAACTCTAGATAATTTACAATAATAATAAGTTTACTCACCGTTTGTACAAACTAAAAGCTTTCTAAGCGCCCCGATCACTACTCGTCGGGTACGACTTCTTTGCCTTTTCCGGAAGGCTCTCCTCCTAGACACATTACAAAAATTTACACAATTCATCACATTGATGCTAAATCACTATATAATTAACTTAAATCCTATACTAATGCATGGTATGAAATGCAATAGCCTAAAACGGCTTAAACGCGGTATTAACCTATTTTTGGCACTTTGCCCGATAAATTGCTAACGCGCTCCATTTTAGCTCTAAATCATCCCATTCTCTCTCCAACATTTCTAACCATTAAATATCAGCCAATAACCTTCTAAAAACAACAAAATCAGCTCACTCCCTTCCTTGGAAAATTCGGCCAAAAATGGGACATTAACTCGGTTAATTTTCTACTTTGTTTTTCTATCACGTTTAATCGTTTTTCATCATTTTCTCTTCATTTCCCTTAGAATAAAATCAATTCATCATCATTGTACAGCATTGAGCATCCAGCCAAGAGTGGGTATTGTGAAAATTTAATGATTTCTTGCCCAATTTAATTTCTAAACACATTTAACTAACTAAAACTATCAATTTAACTAAAAATCAAAACCTAAAAATTTCAATTTCTCTCCCCTAGAATTTCGTCCAGCCCTTGATATCACTTTTTGATCTCTCTCCTCAAGCATGCTAAATGGAAATAAAGGCATAGGAAAGGTAGAAATCAAGCTAAAATCGAAAAATCTTACCGTTAGACGCGTAAACGGTCGAAAACCGCGAATTTCCCTTTGAATTTTCTTGTTTCTCTTTGGTTTTTCTTTTTTTCTTCCTTTCCTCTCTATTTCCTCTCTTGTTCTTCCTTATGGCCGGCCAGCACTCAAAATTTGGGTTTAAATGGGCTGACTTTTCATTAAAATAATATTATTTCATTAAAAAATGCCACATGTCACTTTCCCATTGGCCCATTTTTAAAATTTCATCCATTTGTTTCCAAATTTTCACCATACACTTGTCTCATATATTCATAGCTTAGATAAAATTCTCAGACTCATCCAAAGTCTCGGTGGAGTAATTTTTGAAATTTACACTTTTGCCCCCGTAAAAGTCAAAAATTACATTTTTGCCCCAAAAATTGAAAAATTGCCCATAGACATATTTTTCATCCCTTATACTCATACCATTCTCCAATTTGTCAAATTTGATCTAAATTCTCTCAAAATCTCAAATTTTGTCCGTGGGTGGCAAAATTACGATTTTGCCCCTACACTCCAAAAATCACCAGAATTAAACTTTTTCACTTCCTATCATTAAATTATACTCCAAATAGTTAATCTTGGTCAAAAATTTCACTCCATGATCAAATTATTATCTTAGGTGGCAAAATGACGATTTTGCCCTTGAATATCAAAATTTCTAATTTTACCCCAAATGAACCCTCGAACTCCGAACAATCATTTTTAGTCATTCCTGGACTATAAAATATTAAATTTCATCCTACAATTCCTATTTGAACTAGTTCGAGGTTAAATCAACTCAAGTGTACCATTAGGTACAATACCGAGTTTCGTCTATTCTTAGGTGCTTTTCCTAGCATAATAACATACTACTCAGTGCATGTATGTCATGACATGTGTTTATAGGGTCAGGTTTTACAAAACTGGGTAAAGTGGTAAATATAAAAGTTGTATATTTTTCTCTTATATTTCTAATGGTTCAAGAATCATCTTATTTGGAGCTTTGTAGAGAGAGTTATGGCTAAATTACCAAAACATGTGTAATGGAAGTCTGTACGTCAAAATTACTCTCCTTCCATTAAAATTCTTTATTCATCAAACAGCTACAAAAGCATAAATAAATCAATAACAACCTATCTTAACCACATTAACACCAAATTAAACATAAAATTAACTAAGATTAGAATGACTCACCTAAAATAACTAATTTAAAATAATTAAATAAAACCTACTAATTTCTATGCACTACTACAAGAACTATGCTAAATTATTATAAAAATTAAGCATAAATAACTCTATATCATAGAGTTATCAGGCCCTCAATTGAAAATTTTGTTTCCGATAAGCATCATACTTGAGAACACCCTCGTTCCATAAGTCTTTCAACTCATTTATGAAATGCCTTAAAAAAACATCTATGTTTTGGCCTAGACTTTTCATACCTGGAATAACTATATTAAGAAATATATATTTTTGTTTCAAACACATCCATAGAGGTAAATTGTACGCAATGAGCATTACTGGCCCAAGAGAATAAGGTTTCACGGTTGGTCCAAAAGGATTGAAACCGTTTGCACATAATCCTAATATGATATTTTTAGATTAAATGACAAATAACTCATGTGTGCAGTTGAAATGTTGCCAAGCTTCACCATTAACAGGGTGTCTAAGCACTCCATCATCACTTCGGTTATGTGCAAGCCATTTACACAAAATCTTGTAAGGAATTTTCTTTTGTCTTTCGACACTTGATTTCCTCGCTCTATATCGATGATGACCACGTATCATACAATACTCAAAATTAGTAGTTTCCTTATAAAATAAGATGCAATTTTTTTTACATGCAAGAATTTTGTCATATACAAGTCCAAGTGTTACCACTTTCCTTTTCATTGTATAGAAGTCACTAGGTAAAGTTTCATCTTCTGGCAACATATTCTTTATTATATCCATCAAACAATCAAAACATGACTTACTCAAATTAAACTTTGATTTAACATTTAAAAGTTACGACATTGCTGAGAGCGTTGTGTGCTTTGTGCAACCTAACCACAAAGGTTCATCTGCATCACCCAACAAAGAGTAAAAGCTCATTTCAATTTGATTTGGATCTTCCTCCACAGATCTTGAGTCATTATAATGACTAGCGTTCAAAACAATTTCTGGACCCATAGCATCCCGAACCATTCTAACATATTGATTTTCTATTTTCTCTTCATACATTGGTTCCCCATGTTCCCTATGACTAGAATATGGTTCAACCCCATATCTACTTCTTGATGATTGTCCAACTTCATGTTCCCCATGTAAACTCCATATTGTGTAAGCACTAGTAAAATCTTTTTTTAAAAGGTGCTCTGCCACCTTATCAGAACTTAGAAGCCTAGTGCTGCTACATCAAGAGCAAAGACATCTAATTTTGTTCCCCTATATAAATGTAGGGTTAGAATATGCAAAATTAATAAATTCTTGAACTCTATTCATAAATTCATCCTTCATGAAGCCATTATGAGTTAGTCGTTGATACATCCAAGATTGATATCTTTCCATTTGGTAGTCCTAATATTGTTTTCATAGAAATAATTAAAATTAAAAACCAAAGTTGTAATTAATGCAAACTTGTGAAAAGACTAGCCATGCATTCAATTTTAATATATATAAGATGTTATATACATCTATATATTATTGCCTTTTGTATTTGATCTGTAAATTAAAAATTAAATTATACTATTTTCCATGTTGTTTTTGGATATGGGCAGCCTTTTGATATTTCATGACTAAATCTTGGTAATTCTCAACACTGTTACATTATTTTTCTTAATATTTTTTATCCTTTTACCAACCTTTTTAAAGCACTTTTATAATGGCATCAAACACTATGCAGAATGATGGAAAAGCACCAACCATATCACTTTAATAACTTTTATTATAACAGAAAATAGTTTAGAATTGTTTAAATGCTATATGATTTATCAATTACTTACAATTCCCAATGCAACACCATTGAAGGCAGTGTGGTACTCAAAAGTTGGAGTTGGAAGCTTAGGAGTAGGATAAGCAAAAAGTAAGAGAAAGCTCAGTGCAACCTAAAAGGATGTAATTGAAACAGGGAAAGTAAGCATAAATTAAATTTAGAAACTATATATTACAATTAAACATTCAAACACTACGGGACAAAAGTGAGCGACTCATAAAGTAATAATAATAATAACATTATCAAATGAAAATCTTATGTTAACAAAATGCTTTTAAATTACAAAACAAATCTGATTTTCATGAAAATTTTGGACTTTTAATCATTGAACTAAGTGTGATTTTACTTCCTTGCTCATCACTTCCTCCAAATATTTTCTTTCATAAACATCTAACTCATATTCCAACTTTACCAATGCAACTAATATTTTTCTACTATAAATATCATGCACCTAATCTATGCATAATCATAATTTGTTTAAGTAGTAATTTTTAGTTCAGAGATGATTGAATATACAATCAAGCATATATATATATATATATATATATATTCATTATTTTATTCAAATAGTGGACCATATAGAAGATTATCTATATCTTTGAACATAAAAATTTTGTCGTTGGTATACAAGATAATAATATATTATTAGTATTAGTAAATCATTTCAAAGTTAATAATAATTACCTAGTCTACTTTAAAGAAAAAATTGGCCAAAAAGATTTAATTAATTTATTACAAGAGCATTAATTTTTTTTATACAAGAACTAGAAGCTAAATTTCTTATTACTAAACTTAATTTTGATACAAGGAAAATAAAGTTTTCTACATTGGTCTATAGATGATACTTACCAAAACAAAGAATCAGAGTGCAAATAAGGCAGGTTAAAAAATGAAGAATGAATGAAAAGAGCTGTTTCTACTTAGTTCGTTCAACTTCATTTTACTATTTCTACTTAGTTCGTTCAACTTCATTTTACTATAAACTTTAGTATTTAACAGCCATATAACATTCCCCATATGAAAGCAGCTAACAGACAATTTAAGAATGGCCATCCAATATCTTTCTATCTGGTATTGGTGTAGCAAAACATTAAAATATTCTAATCATAAGATATAGAGTAGATGGATGAGTGTGGAAATGTTCATCTTTACTAAAAGAAATGTACACAAAATAGCTTTCCAAACAAGATCAATTCCTTACCATCCAACAGAACACTACAACTAAAGTATCTTGCCCCTATATCACATCATCACATGAAGCCTGGATTACCTTTCATGAATGTAACCAAGAAAGATCACAAAATCAAAAATTTTAACTAAAGAAAGATGAACCAAGAGTGTATCCACCTACTTCTTGCAAATATCCAACTAATTCGCACAAATCAACCCAACACAACCTCTTAGGCAGTCAACATATACTACACGGTAACTACAGGCCACATTTTTCAGTAACCACAGGGAAGAGGTTAGTATAGGATGATTGGCTTATAATGGAAGTAAGCTTAATTTAAAATTTAGAAATATAGGAGGCAAAAGTAAAGTAATGCCTATATCCACGTTACTTAATTTAAAATTTACATTCATAAAAAATGTGGTATGTTGCAAATATAGGAGGCAAAAAATTAGTTAAGTATAAATAATAGAACTTGCAAGGATTTGAGAAAGACCAGAGAAATTGCCATTGATAACAAGCTGTGAGTCAAGCTTATTAGTGTATTAGTCTCTGAAGCAGTATATTTCATAAAATGCTAAGATGGAAAAAGTCTTAGGTTGTCTCAGTTAAGGTTGATGGAAAAGCGTAAAATCATTATTATTTTGTTAACATTTAGCTTTCTATATGAATAAAATAAGTTTTTCAAATAAAAATCCAAGTGGCCCTTGTCTCTAGCTTTGATCTTAAATGATAACTTAGTTTTCTCCTCCTCCCAAACGTAGAAGAAAATCAACGATGACAAAACTTCTATTACTTCTGTCATTTTTTGGATTATACTTCAATTTTTGGTAGGAATCTTTTGATTAGTATCAGATTAGTTGAATGCAATTACCCAAGTCAGGACAACAAGCAATTGCAATCCCATAAAAAAAGTAAGTCGACCTATATGAGCTAACTAAAATGACAACTCCTGCATCAGTGTACATTTAATATTAATCAAGAGAATATTTTGATTAGTCTTTCACTGTACACTAATTGCATCTCAATGATGAAAACTGACATAATCTACTAGCATAAAATCTTACATGAGGGATTTAAGTTGCCCACAAGAAATGCCTATAGTTTGGCTTGCTGGAAACGTCTAGTAACGGGAATTTAACCTTCTGCCTTTCTGGATCTATAAATACAACCAGCACAGACAAAAAACAAAGATAAATAGACAAAATGAACTAGTTTTGTTATAAAAAAAAGGGAAAAGAAACAGTTCTACAGGTTTTTATTACCTTTGGCGCCTTTAGCTCACTTCAATACATGGTATAAGTTCCTTTTTAAGACAACTGCAATTAATTCAAACCCCCTAAACCTCCAAAATGGCAAACCTCAGTTCATGATCGAACCCAAAAACCTTCGATTTTTTGAACAAGATGAGATTCCTTTGTCTAGTAGCATAACAACCTCAGAAAAAAGAGAATAATCTAGAAGAAGATGAAAAACAAAGAGGAAATTGAGAGAAAAGAAAGGGGAAAAATTACTTCAACGAAATTAATGTGAAATATTAACTAAGATTACCACGCCAATCACTGATGTTTCAAAAGAACAAGAACCAGTATTAAATGGGGTCAGATAAGGGATCAAGGGAAGTAAAATCGTTTCAAAGGGTAATGATGGCATATTAACTTCTTATGCTCTTCAAAACCCCTAATTTTCTATGAGTAAAATGCCTATTTTGTTCTTTTCTCTAATGAATTGATTGAGTTTTGGAAGAAGAAAAAAAACCCTAAAACAATTTGGTAGAAAAAGTTGAAGGAAATGACATCGATAGAAAGAGAAAAGGGAAAGGAAAAGATATGTTGTAGACACTAATTAAAAAAACCACATTATGTTCTTTTCAATGCATTTTTTTTGTTGGGTAAGGATTTTTCACTATTTTTAAATAAATGAATATTTAATGTACATTGAAGTAAATTTATAATTAAAATTTTGATGGCTTTAAATTTAGGTAAGATGTATGAAAATTGATTAATAAAAAAATTGATTAAATAAATGTTTATTTTAAATTTATTCAAAAGTACATGTGTTAATTAGTCTAAGATGAAAGTACATTACTAAATTATATATTTGCACATGTGTTAGTCTAAGATGAAATTCATAAATAACCATGGCCCATGGTTGCATATGAAGAATTAATATATATATTTGCACCAAAGTTTATGCTTAATATCATATATTAATTAATATTAATATATAATTTATATCATTTAAAATATATAATTACATGTAATTTCACATTAATTAATATAAATTTAGATATATATATATATATAGATATTTTCAATTTTAAATATTTATAAAAATTCAAATATGTACTATACACAAAAACTAAAATATAATATTTTTATTTTATCTAAATTAAAGTATTTAATTTTTTTTCATGATTTGGATAAGTGCTTATTTTCTCTACAAGGCTTTTTTATTAAGCAAAGCACAGTTATCCATGTTTTGGGCCTATTGTGTATGGTTTTTTTTTTTTTACTTTTTTCTTATGTACCTCAAAGTCCAAGGACTTATTTTTGGTTTTGGCACATTACAATCAAATTACGTACCTTTAAAAAAATTGTAAAAATATTATTAAAAATAACCTTTGTGACAGATTTTCAGTTACAGATTTGTGACCACCAATTTTATTTTTAATTTAGCAAGATGTCTCTTTTTACCTTAAAATTATTTGTCAAAAATTTGTCACTATTTTTGTTACAAAAATATAATATTAAATTAAACTAATCCTTGTGACAGAATATTCTGCCACAATAATCTATAACTATACTTAAATTGGTCACATGTTATTTACTTGGGCTACCCAAATTAAATTTCTGTCACAATTTCGTCTCTAATTTTGGCACTAAATAAGGAATCCTAATGTTGTAACGATCTCCGTCACAAGATTTTGTCACTAATTATTGACGCCAAAAAAAAATTTTCAAGCCCAATTAATTGTAACGGATTTAGTGACAGATTTAAAATACCGTCACAATTCTATCACAAACTTGTCGTTAAATCTATCACAAACTCTCGAAAACAAATTGTCATTAATTCTGTTACAAAACTGTCACAATTCTGTCACTGTAAGTCATTATGTGATAGAAAAATAGTAATAGAAAATTTTCTATCATAGTTGCTTAATTTTTTTGTCACGACTCGGAACTCCCATCGAGCCCGTGACAACCGTTGCGACGTCTCGATCAACATTCATTACCCGGAATGTCAACCGGAACCTCGCAGGGCTTTAATATCAGCTTCTCATTTCCCCTGTGGATAACTGTTGCCAAATACCACATTCTAAAAGATTTTAAACTGTTTCCAACTTAAACAAATAAAATAATAATTTTTATCTCACAAGGGTATTTTTATCATTTATCCCAAAAATCTCAAAATCAGTTAAAAATATAGTATGTAAGTGGAAAACACATATTTCATACTCAAAAATAATTTTGGATGTCTAAAACATTTGTTTAAAATAGAATTATGACTGTTAGAATAAAATAAAAGTATTAAATAAAATATTCAATTTCACATAAAATAATATTTTAAGAACACTGCATAAGTAATTTTTATAGTGTAAAAGCAAAATAAATTCCTACATACCGTAATGCAGATAACCAAAGTATAGAATTAATTTACAGTGACACGTGAGCCCACGAATGACCAAAAGTATCAAAAGAAATGAACCTACAGTTTTTGGATGTGGCAAGTTCAACTGTAATCCTCACCGATATCAGTTATCCACAATCTATTCTGAGCCTGAAATGGGTGGAAAGGAGGGTGGTGAGATTATAAAATCTTAGTGAGTAAACAAACATCACTCAAAATATCTAAAGTCGAGTAAAAGGAGACTATAAAAATATTTCATCAAACTGTAATTTATCATCTTTCAACTTATTTCAATGAAATGAAATCAATTTATTTAAAGCAAGTAATTAGTATGGCTTATGAATTTCTTAAAAAGCTTGGCTCATGCCAAAAATTATTATCATACTCAGTTATCTGGGATACCTTAGCCGAGGGCTATCCTAACTGAGTCTGCCAAGACTATTAGAAAGTCATGTTTTTATTTTGAAAACATAGCCGTTCCTTGGCGTTAGCCGAGTTCCCTTTCACGTGGTGGTTTGGCGTGAAGTGAACTCTAAAAGTTATACCTCGAGAGTACCCTACTCGCCTCTCCAACCGAGGTAAAAATATAACAGGATTCTGTGCCCCTCTAATAGGCTAGTCCACAGAACCCAACCTACTGCAGCAGGTCAAACCCACCATACAATAAAATTTTGACAGCATGACAAGGCTAATATATTACTACCCAGCCTGCAAGGGTAAAATCAAGCAATTCATACAATTCATAAAAAATACAGCCCAGCCAGTCATGCCAATAAATAACATAAGCCATTAATTTAAATTTTAAATTTACAACATATCAGTGGTCTCCAATTACTCTATTTTCAAAATCATTATTTCGTTTCAAGACAATTTATAAAATATTTTCATCTAAACTCATTTTGTTTACAAAACATAAAAATTTACCATTTTAACTCATTTTCATAAAATTCACCAAAACCGAATAAAAACATACTTTAGATAATTAAAGTGATGGTAAGGTTACTCACAGTGTCTAGAGTATGGATTTTCAAAATACTCGGACTACTAGTCCTCAGGTGCAATTCCTTTGCCTTTATCGGAGGACTCACCACATTGACACAGTACAAAATCGAGAAATTCACCACATTGGTAATAAATTGAAATAAAACTAATTTAGACTACTAATGCTTGATATGGAATGCAAAAATGTCTAAATTTTGCCTAAACGCGGTGTTAGCCTATTTCGGTCTTTTACCTGATAAATCGATATACGTGTCTGTTTAAACTCCAAATTAATTTTTTTTTAGTTTCTATACCTCAATTGCACCCAAATTGACTTAATGTCCCTTAATGTGGTGCAAATTATCAGTCCCGACAATAAATTACGAAAATACCCCTAGTGGGTAAAAATTCGTATTTTTGCTCCGAAAATTCCCATTATTTTTCTAGGCTCATAATTCATCATTATTCATCATAATTCCTCAAATAAACATCAAGATCAGCAACCAATATTTCCCTAGAAAATTTGGCATAATGGGTTTCAATGGGAGAAAATTATATCTTTAGCTTATTTTTGCTATATTTCAATATAACCTAACTAAAATCACTTAATTCAATTAAAATCAACCAAAGCTCAAGTTCAAAACTCATCCATGGAGGTTTGGCCAGCATGGGTGTCCATACCCACTTTCTAATTTTGCATGGAAATGAGAAAAAAGATACATGGGTAGTGAAAATCACAAGGAAAATCAATGAAATTTACCTTTTTAATGCTTGATTTCTTGATTTCTCTTGATTTTCCCCAAAATTTTCATGTAGGGTTCTTATTTCTTTTCCCTCTTTTCTCTACTGGTTTGGACGGCTGAAGAATATGAGAATTCTGGAATTTTGACCTTTTTAAAGGCTAAAATAATATAATATTATTTTATTTATTTTTTAATGTTTTATTAATTCCTTAAATTCTAGCCATCCATTTGTTTCCAAATTTTCACCATACACTTGTCCCATATATCCATAGCCTAGATAAAATTCTCAGACTTATCCCAAGTCTTGGTGGAGTAATTTTTTAAAATTTACACTTTTGCCCCTGTAAAAGTCAAAAATTACATTTTTGCCCCAAAAACTGAAAAATTGTCCATAGACATATTTTTCATCCCTTATACTCATATCATTCTCTAATTTGTCAAATTTGATCTAAATTCTCTCAAAATCTCAAATTTTGTTCGTGGGTGGTAAAATTATGATTTTACCCCTACACTCTAGAAATCACCGGAATTAAACTTTTTTACTGCCAAACCCTCAAATTATACTCCAATAAGTCAAATGGGGCCAAAAAAATCTTTTCTAAAAATTCCCATTGTGTCCCTAGGTGGCAAATGGCCATTTTACCCATAGACAGTGAAAATTTCGGTTTGACTCCAAATTGATCCTCGAACTCCAAATCACTATATTAAACCATTCTAGGACTTTAATATTCTTAATTTCATTTTAAATTCTCTATTTGATCTAGTTCAAGGCTTAGATTAACTTAATTGTATCATTTGGTACATTGTCGTCTTTTAACAATTTTTCTTTCAGGGCTTTCCAAGTATGCAAGCATATTGCCAATCATATGAATGACATGACCAGTATTTTATAAGGTCGGGCTTGACATTTTTGGTTGTGTATATATCACTATAATAATTATAACATATTAATACGTAAGATATTTATTATCATATATTAATATTAACATTAAGTTATATCAGGTAAAATATATATAACCTATAATTTCATATTAATGTAGGTTATTAAATATATATAGTTAATATTAAATTGTTATGATTTTGATTTGTATATGTACATATAACCAACTAATTAATATATTTTAAGTATATTATTAATTAATTAGTTTACTATATATCATTTTTCTTAATAATTTATATTAACTAATATTAGTACATCAAGTATTATTATAACTTATATATATAGTTATATATTTATAAATACCCATGATTTCAATTATTAAAATTATAATATGAAACTAATTGCAAAGGATGATGTACTCAAAGTAGTATTATAATTACCCAATATGAATATAAGATCAATGTGAAGCATGATGTTATAATGTTATATATAATTACAAAGTTTGTATAATTAATAACTAATTGTAAACAATATATATGTTATAAAAACAAAGGCAATAACTTTATTGTAAAATTATTAAGTGTAATAATCTAAATAAAATTTATTATAAATTATATTAATGCTTACATATAAATTAGATATATGTATATTATAATTAATTAATACATATATAATTATACAGTGGCATATATTTACATAATATTATCTATTACGAAATTTTATTATTATATATAAGTCTAATAATTATGACTTATTAATATGTATATATATAAAATGTTAATATATTATATTACTATGATTCTAATATATACATATAATAAATTGATATATTTTAAATATATTATATATTAATAAGTTTACTATATATAGTAGTCTTCTTAATTTATATTAACTATAGTATTAGTACTTAAAGTATTATTAGTTTTTGTTTAATTAGATATTAGATTTTATAATCTCTTTTTATAAACTTAAAATGTTCATTATGTTATTTTTATAAACATTTTATAAATAACATTTCTGAATTTGGAACTGTTATATAATATTTAAATTCCGTTATAAGTTTTCAAAATATATAAAAAATAATAACCAAAGGAAAACATATTTAAATATTTAAAGCCACCAAACTCACTATGTATATATTTAATTTTCTTAATATGAAGGATTAATAAAATTTAAAATAATTAATTAATTTTTNCCTATGGAATATTCTGTTGAAAAGTTCGACTCCTAAAACTTTTCGATGGATTTCCGATGGAATAATTTTCGTTGGAAATTTTTGTCAGAAATTTCGTTGGAAAATTTGGAAGGATTAATTTTTTTTATGCCAAAACTATTTCATCGGATATCCGTCAGAATTTTTCAACGAAAAATTTCCTATAAAAATATTTTCATAAAAAAAAGTTAGTTTTTTTGTAGTGTTTTTTGTAAGACTTCTTGATTCAAAAGTTTAATTAAAATTAAACTTCTTTTGAATCAATATTGACTATTCATTTAGAGTTAGAATGCATCATACATGCTCTATAATTATAAAAAATTATAAATAAAGAATAAACATTTTAATTCTTTAATTATAATGTAGAGTTTATGATAAAATAGAACTCCATATTGAATAATAACTCTATTTTATTATTATTCATCTTTTTTAAAAAAATTAATAATAAAATAGCTTTCCATTGGGTGAAAATCTATCTTATCTACCTTAAACCATCCAACCACCTTTGACTTTCAATAGCTTTTCATGCTTTAACCTTTCTTTGATCTCATTCAACCTCCCTTTTGATCAATGAAAGTACATGCAAACTTAAATTTTCTATTTTTATCATTTATTTCATCTTTTTTTTATCATGTGTATCCACAAGTATTACATGCATTACTTTTGCTACCATGTGTATCTACAAGCCTTACATGCATTACTTTTGCTATGGTCTTCTAGGGAAAACCGCGCATGCATGTGTTGACTTTTCCTACTTTTTATGCATGCAGAAATTTCTCTTTCTTCCTTTATCCTAACTTTGGTCTTTTCTTTTTTGTCTTTTTCTTGTTGTACTTTTCTCCATTAAATCCACACATGGCCATCCATTCCTATTAATATAGTAAGCATGAAATGTTCATTCTTTTTATTTGTATCCTAAATAATGTTAAATTAAATAGTGCTAGACATGCACATTTGACAGCATATATACATTGATATAATAATGTGATAATACCAAAATATAATATAAACATTATAAATATAATATTATCTTTTCAAGACTTATTTACTCCATTATATTCACGTTGCATGCACTCCCCCACTTAATCTAGTGCACCAATTGCTTGTTTCTCATGTGCACAGTGAGTTTAACACTTGACCTATTTTACTAGTAATAATAATAATAATATTATTATATTATTATTTTTTCAAAATGCAAATATATCCATTAAATATTCACTTAGTTTAAAATGGTGAAATTGCACATAGGTCCCTTAAATTTTCTTATTTACCATTTAACCCTCCAAACTTTTCATCCTTTACAATTTGGCCTTTTAAACTTTTCATAAATTACAAGTACAACCTTGACCCATCTCAGGTGATTGGCCATGAGAAAATTCGCTTGAGTGATGATTTGTCATATGAGGAGGTGCTAGAGGAGATCTTGGATAAACAGGTAAAATGTCTACGCACTAAAGATGTGAGGATGAGGTGACTTGAGGAGAAGATGACTTGGGACCCCGAGGACAAGATGAGCACAAAGTTTCGCTACCTATTTAAAAACTGAGGTATATAACTCTTGATTTAGATTTAAGGACAAATTTTTCTTAAGGGGGAAAAATGTAAAACCCGCAGTTTTCGTTACTTGGATAAATAGGACAATTAACTTGGTGAGCTTAGAAAATGCTTTTGTTGACTTAAAAACCTTATTTGCATCCTTAAGAATTCATAATTTAAAAGTTATGGAGGTTGTGGAAGGGATTTAGAACTTAAAAAGTAAAACTTTTGTAAATTTAGACCAAAGAAGTCGACACTAGAGCATAGAGGGCTGATCTTATGAAGTAAAAAGTAAGGAAAATCATGTATTCTGGTCCAAGATCGACTATAAGCCCTCTATAGTCGATCTTAAAAAGGAAAAATGAAAGAAATGCAAAAATTCTAGTTTAGGATTGATTGTAGATGTTGGTCCCAATATTATGTGCTAGAGGGGGATGAATAGTATAAATCGACTCTTGACAAGATGAGAAACTAATTTTCAGAACAAAGAAAATAAAAAAACAGAGTAGATAATGCACAACAATTTATAGTGGTTTGGTCCAAGACCTACATCCACTACCTTGATTATCCAACCAAGGATTTTCCCAACAAATCCACTAAGAACCGATGAAATTCACAAGCTTTCACCAAGCTTTACAATGGCTTTTACAAGGCTTAGCCAAAACCTTTAACACTAGTTTTTCTCGAGCTCAACTATAGCCTAACACCTAACTTTTAAAGGCTAAGTTAGAACCTTAACACCTTCAAGCAATCCTAGCTCGAAACAACCACTTAGAGTGACTCTCTCACTCTAAGAATACAAGAGAAGAGGTAAAAGAAAGTACCTATGATCACAAGTTGATCTAAATGGTACAAGGTTGAGTGTATAATACAAATATAAGAGATAGGCGTTTGGATGCAGCAAGGTGTAGAGGAAATTTTCTAGTTTTTCAACTCTATATGGCTCAAATCTATTCCAAAACTTCTATAAACTAGTTTCTAACTGTTGGAAGACTCTTTTATACTTGGAGAAACATTTCTGATGGTAGTTTGATAGTTTTCTAGCCGTTGGAGACAGTTGGGAGTCGGTTCTAACCGTTACTCTGTCTTTTAGTGCAAATTTCAAACTTGCAGGTAGAATGCTCTTAGTCGACTAACTGATATCTTAGTTGACTAAGTCGTCTCTGTTTTTTGCTCCCTGTCTCTGGCAGTTTTGGCAGTAAGCACTTAGTCTACTAGCTCATTTCTTGGTCTACTAAGTTGGTTCTATTTCTCAATATTCTTCAGCCCGCCATTTCTCCAATTTGAATCTTGGCCAACCAACATTCTTCCTTATTCATCTAATGAGCTTCCTTCTAGTTAAGCAGTCATGTCTTATTATTTTTATCTCCCTTTTCTTCTTTTGATATTCACTTTGAAAGATTGATTTATTAATTTCATACATTAATTTTCCTGCACACTCAAGTAAAGGCATTAGAAACAAATGAATGAGAATGTTTTATTATCATCAAAAACTAATGGAGTCAACAATCTCCCCCTTTTTGATGATGACAAAACATTTCTTGATTAACAACATAGTGTCTTTTTACTTATTTTAGTTTCTGCAGAAAATGAGGATTGCTCACCCTAAGCATATGCTCCCCCTTAGTATGTGCATATTTTGCTTACTTTATTCTAGCATATTTTATACTAGTTATACAGAAAATAACATTGTACATTTAGAGTATACATATGTGCATAATTTTGGGGTGATTTATAGCAATGAATGTTGATAGTTTTTCATAGAAAATTCAGCAAGGTCTCTCAATAACATATTGTCATCAGATTTTGTCTATTCCCTTCATAATTCAATCAACACACTATACACAACATCCATAATTATTTATAAACGTAATTTGTTCAATTATCAACATACATCAGCAATTATCAGCATGCAGTCAAATATGGTGCAGTAACAGATTTTGTTAACAACAGTTAAAATATCATGGATAGCAAAATATCAGCAAACATTCAATTTTCAGCAATCAAACATCAAAGTCATATCAGCATTCATGTCTCACACTACCATATAAACAACAAAATTAAAATTAAGTGTTCAAGTGCCACTATGGCACAAATAGTAGTTAATCAAAAAGATTTTCCAAAATTGCCCCTAGACTGTTTTTACTTTCTATCCCTTATTTTTCTAAGTTCCTGCTCTTAGTTCATTTATGCTTTTTTTCTTCCCTGAGTTCCTTCTTGGTTCCTCCACCCTAACTTTTTTTTTTTAAGTATTTTTTGGTTCTTTCTCCGTTGGTTCTGTCATTCTACTCCTCATTTTTGTCAGCATCAAAGCAAGGGGCTTTTAGTCTTCTGATGTGTCAAAGTGTGTGGATTCAATGTCGTAGAAAGGGTTTAGAGGAAAATGAGAGGGTTTTCTTAGAGGTGATGATTTTTTAAGGGAAGGTGCTGGTGAGGATTTGTCAAAGACATTGACTAGATCCTTAGGAGAAGAGACTGAAACTGGTTTGGATTTCTCTACCAATCGAAAGGACTTTCTTCTCTTGAGAAATGCTGTCTTTGTGGCCATAGTCTTCTTGCCCTTGGTTGGTGGCTTGGATATTGTTGTAATGGCTTCCTTCTCTTGTGATGGTACAGTAACTTTATGCTTTTCTTTCTTAGATTTTACTTTTACTTTAGGAATTGATGGAGATGTTGCTTTTTGTGCTTTTTCCTTCGCTACCCTTTTCTCAGCTTATTCCTCTTGAACCATTTGTTGGAACAAACTCATGATTGAAACCTCTTCAGAGTGTAGAGGACATTGTTGAGGTTCTGGTTGAGGCTGAGGTTTAGTGGGGGTATTTTCTTGCTCATTTACAATCACGTTAGTACCTTGCTCAGATTCATCCTTATATTGTAACTCAGATGAAAGTGATTTTCTTGGCTGTTCCTTTTTTGGCTCATGACCTTCAATTGGAACACCATAACTTACACCATGAGGAACAAATCCTTCTACTTGTAAGTCTGAACTTCCAGCACCTTGCTGTGCTGGTGAAGCACTTGGTGTTTCAGAGGAATCTGCAGTAGCAAGTTTTGATGGCTTTTTATTTCCCTTTTAGTTCATTCTCCAATTCAACAATTTTCTCTTCAATTTTCTGTAATCTAGCTCCTTGATCAATGAGCTTTCCATCTATCCTCATTAGTAGATTAAAAATCATTTCACTAGAAAATTGAGAGGATCGTGCCTCTGTAGGTGCTGGAATTGCAGAGACCTTAGGTGTTTTAGTGAATTTCTCTCCATCGAGCTTGTACCCCATTTTGATCAAACTGCCATAGTAAATGGCTTAATCTCTGGTCTTCACCATGTGCATTTCATACCTCTTTGCCCAACCTTTCTTTTTCTATACAAGGGATGTGATGACATTCCCATAAGGTAGATTTACCTTCTCAAGTTTGCAAGCACCTCTCATTTTCTCAATCATAAATCTACCTGCATTTAAAGTAACCCCATTGAAGGCATGTTCCATCAGCCAAAGATCTTGAAGGCTGATGTAACTTAGACTTTCACTGCTGCCTTAGATGTTAGCCGCAACAAAATAGTGTAAAATTCTAATATGGGGGCTGATTATCAGACCTGAATTGCTCTTTGAAGAATACTTTTCCTTCCTCCTAGTGATGAATTCCCATAATGATGAGGGATCGTATTTTTCTGGGAACTCATACTCACCTTCTTCACACTCAACTTTCAATAAACTACCTAAATCATCAGCAGTGTCAAGCCAAGCTTTACAATATGTTTATTATGCCATTCCTACATAAAAATGCATATTTGCTGACTTGGGTACCTTGGAAATCGTTAAGGATGTATTGTACCAAATGGTACAATTAAGTTAAATTAAGCCTCGAACTAGTCCAAATAGAGATTTTAAGATCAAATTGAGAATTTTAAAACCCCAGAATGACTTAAAATGGTGATTCGGAGTTCGAAGATCGATTTGGAGTCAAATTGGAATTTTCATGACTTAGGGGCAAAATGGTCATTTTGCTACCCGAGGTTAAGATGTGAGTGTTGGATGAAATTTTTGACTAAGATTGATCATTTGGAGTATAATTTGAGTTTGAGAAGTGAAGAATTTTAATTTCGGCATTTTTTCGAGCATAGGGGTAAAATAGTCATTTTGCTGCCCAAAGGCAAAATCAAAATTTTACACCACCCAACACTTGTCCAGCACATGGATTTTACCCAATATTATCATGGATAATTGAGGAAATTGAAGTGGTGGAGAGAAATTATTTAATGGGTAAGTATGACGTATGGACCAATGGAATGGTGACACATGGTAAATTTTTGTCCATTTAATATTTTCCTTTATAAAGCCAATTTGAACTCTTCCACATTCATTCTTATGGCCGGCCAAAGCAAGAACAAAGGAAGAAAAGAAAGAACAAAAACCCTAGAGTGAAAATTCAAGAGAAAATTGGTGGATTTCAAGTAATCAAGCAATCAAAGGTAAAATTTCTTGATTTTGACTTGCGATCTACCTTTCCCATACATTCTTTTGCATTTTCCATGGTTGAATCACATGATTTCATGATGAATCCCTTGCTGGCCGAACACTTAGAGGGAGGTTTTGATGCTTGATTTGGTTAGATTTCAATGTATTTTAGTGTTTTTAGTTAGTTAGTGATGTGTAGCATGAAAAGCTAACAAGAAAAATTCACTTCCTCCCATCACCCATCATTGGTCGATTTTTCCATGTAGAGTGTGGATGGTGGATTTGATTTTATTTCAAGTGAATTGGTTAGGAAATGATGAATTACGGTGAGAAAATCAAGTAGGAAAAATCATAGTATTGATGCACCCACCATGGCCGAAATTCCCAAGAGAAAGATGATTTTGCTAAATTTTATGTTATTTGACTTGTGTTTGATGGTTTGGAGAATTAGAAGAAAAATGGAGTTAAATTGGACATATTGGCCAATTAATTGGGTGATAGATTGAATTAGGCCAATATCATTTTATTTAGGTACATAATTGAATTTATATTGAACACCGTATTTAGATAGTTACCCGAGTATTTCACATCCCATTTCATGCATTAGTATAAAGCCTGAATTGGTTTTGCAACGGTTTAGCACAAATGTAGTAAATGGCTTATTGTGCATTATGTCTAGGTGGTGAGCTTTCTGGCAAAAGTAAAGCGATAGTACCCGAGGATCAAGAATCGGAGTACTCAAAATTTGACTCCCGAAATAGTGAGTAACCTTATCATCATCTTAATTATCTAAAGTGAATTTTAATTCGTTTTTGTGATTTTATGGAAAATGTGATTAAATGAAATGATTTTATAAAATTGTCTTGAAATTGAACGATGGTTTTGAAAATGGAGTAATTGGAGACTACTTGCTGTATTGTAAATTATGTTTTGAATTGAATGACTTATGATAATGTGGGCATGAATGGCTGGATGAGTATTTGTGTTGAAAATGTATAAATTGTTGTTTACCTTGATAGGCTAGATAATGATAAAATTGCCATGTCATGCTGTTGAATTTTTATTGTATGGTGGGTTTAGCTTGCTACAGTGGGCGGGTTCTATAGACCAGTCTTTTTGAGGGGCACGAAATCCTGTTATATTCTTACCTCGATCAGAGAGGCGTGTAAGGTAACTTCCTAGGTACAACTTTAGAGTTCACTTTACGCCAAACCACCACGTAAGGGTGAACTAAGCCAACGCCAAGGAAAGGCTATGTTTTCAAAATAAAAACATGATTTATGCGTACATGACTTTTTAACAGCCTTGGTGGACTCGGTTGGGATAGCTCCAAGCCAAGGTATCCCTGACAACTGAGTATAAGAATGATTTTGGCACGAGCCAAGCTTTTCAGGAAATCATAAGCCTCGTTGTTTATTTTGAGTGAAATGAATCTATTTTATCTTACTAAAATGAGTTCGAAATGTTGTGAATCATTTTTATGCTAATCTATTTTATCTGTATCCATTTACTCAACTTTAGATATTTTAGATGGTATTTGTTTACTCACTGGGATTATAAAATCTCACCACCCTCATTTGCACCCATTTCAGCTCAAGATAGTCGGTAGATAGCTCATTTTGTTGAGGGCTACAGTTGGACTTGCATCCTCAAAAATTGTAGCTTCACAACCTTCATTACTTTTAGTCATTCGAGGGCCCACATGTCATTGTTAAATGTTTTGAATACTTGGCTATGTGTGCTACTGTATGTAGGAATTTATTTTGCTTTGACACTATAAAAATTATTTACTTAGTGCTCTATAAAAATTGTTTTATGAAAAATTAGAATATTTTATTTATTATTTTTATTTTTTTCCAGTAGCTATAATTTCACTTTAAATGAATGTTTTAGATATGTAAACTTATTTTCGGTTATGAAATGTGTAAATTTCTCTCATACAGTACATTTTAGCTAGTTTTGGAATTTTTGTGAAAAATGACCAAAATACCCCTGTGTAGTTGAAATTTTTCTTTGACTGTTTTTGAATTGAAATTGTTTCATATCACTTTAAAACATGATTTAGTAACTAATACTCATAGGGGAAGCGAGAAAACTGATGTTATGCCTTGCTAGGTTTCGATTGGCATTTCAGGTAATGAATGTCTATTAGGACATCGCGACGGTTGTCACGGGCTCGATGGGAGTTCCGGGTCGTGACAAGCAATGACAACAAATTTTTTCCCATTCAAATACACATTCAGACCATTTTCGACATAGTCATCAGAATCCTCTAATTCTTTTTCTCCTAAAGCAATGCTAGAATAGAACTCCTTTACCAGACTTGCATTGTAAGATCTATTCTTAAAAGTGCTATATCCTTTCAGTTTTAATTCATTAAAATAGTTGGATAAACTTGTTTGAATTTCTAAGTTCTCATTAAAACTCTTCCAGTCATTATATTTGCCATAAGTTATAGGTGCATTCTCAATTTTTCTGAACCTCAGTTCATGCATCCTATTTTTGAACTTAGAAGAGGAAGAACTAGTACGTTTCTTAAGTGTGGATTCCTTGTCCTTCTTTTTTTTTTCTGTTTTCTGCTTCTTTTCTTTCAATTTCTCAGATATCTCTTTCACTGAAGCAGACGTGATTTTTTGTTTCTTTTTCAGTAATTCCATTTTTGATCCTTCTTCCACTGGTCTCTTTCCCTTCTTCTTTTCAATGATTTCTCTACTTTGAGATGTTTTTGCCATTTTGATTTTGAAAATTTCAGACTTGGGTTTGAGAGTTTTAGTTTTGGTATGAGTCGGTTTCATAGGCAAGAAAGTGGAGAGAAAAGGGTTTTGGTTTAAGATTTTTGAGTTTTAGGGGAAAGAAAATGGAGAAAAAGAAGTTGTCAGTAGTTTTAATTTCTCTTAGAAAATCATTCACCTCCCCCCTTAAATATTGCCCTATTCTATTTGCTCAAAATTTCAAAACTCCCTCTAAATTTTGGTTATTCACTTTAGGCAGTATTTCTTCTTTCCTTATCACTCGGTACACACATGCTTTATATTATTTTATTCTTTCCTTATTTTATTCACTAAGTCTTATTATTTGATGCTACCAGAATACTCTTAGTTGACTAAGATTTATCTTAGTCGAATAAATGCATTCTGTTTCATGTTCATGAACCAAAGGTTTTCTCACAATTCCTGTTGACTAATCATACCTAGATTTCTTCTAATTTCATAGAATTTATCTTCATTCAGCGGTTTAGTAAAAATATTAGCTAGTTGATGCAAAGTATTCACAAATTCAATTTTAACATCATTTTTCACTGCATGGTCTCTAACAAAATGATGTCTAATCTCAATGTGTTTTGTTCTAGAGTGTTGCATAGGATTTTTTGATATATTAATTGCACTTGTGTTATCACAGTATATTGGTACGTTATGGATAGTCATTCCATAGTATTTCAATTGTTGTTTAATCCAAAGAATTTGTGCACAATAGCTACTTAGTGATATATACTCTGCTTCAGCTGTAGATAAAGCTACTGAACTTTGTTTCTTGCTGGACCATGGCATAGGCATGCTACCTAGAAATTGGCATGTTCCACTAGTACTTTTCTTGTCAGTTTTGCTGCCAGCAAAATCAGCATCTGAATAGCCTACAAGATCAAATGATGATTCTCTAGAATACCATAATCCTAAAGTTTGAGTTTCTAAAAGGTATCTAAAAATTCTTTTAACAATTGTTAGGTGTGATTCTTTAGGTTATGACTGAAATCTAGCACACAAACACACGCTAAACTGAATATCTGGTCTGCTTGCTGTTAAATAAAGTAGTGAACTGATCATACCTCTATACAGCTTTTGATCTACATTCTTTCCTTTTTCATCAAGATCAAGTCTTGTGGATGGACTCATTGGTGTGGAGGTTAGTTTCAGCTTTAGCATATCGAACTTTTTGAGCATATCTTGAGTGTACCTTTCTTGGTTGATGAAGATTCTTTCTTCACTTTATTTAATTTGAAGACCAAGAAAGTACTTCAACTCTCCCATCATGCTCATCTCAAATTCACCCTGCATTTCTTTAGCAAAGTTCTTGCATAAAGCCTCATTAGTTACACCAAATACAATGTCATCCACATATATTTGCACAACAATTAGATCATTTAAACATCTTTTAATAAACAATGCAGTATCAATGCTGCCTTTATCATAACCTTTTTCAACCATAAATTTTGAAAGCCTCTCATACCAAGCTCTAGAAGCTTGTTTCAATCCCTATAAAGCTTTGTGGAGTTTGAAAACATGATCTAGTTTTTCAAAATCTTCAAAACCTGGTGGTGGTTCTACATATACTTCCTCTTGAATGAATCCATTTAAAAATGCACTTTTTACATCCATTTGGTACAATTTGAAATTCATGAAGCATGCGAAAGCTAACGACATCCTTATGGCTTCAATTCTAGCAACCGGTGCAAAGGTTTCATCATAGTTTATTCCTTCCTCTTGGTTGTATCCTTGGGCTACTAACCTAGTTTTATTTCTAACTAAATTTCCTTGCTCATCTACCTTATTTCTAACTACATTTCCTTGCTCATCTACCTTATTTCTAAACACCCATTTTGTGCCAACAATAGGGTGATTTGAAAGTCTAGGTACTAGTGACCATACATGATTTCTTTTGAATTGGTCAAGTTCCTCTTGCATGGCCATTATCCAACTTTCCTCATTTTCAGCTTCTTCAAAGTTTTTAGGTTCAATTTGAGATAGGAAAGCTGAAAATTCACAAGTCTCCCTAGTTACTTTTCTAGATTTGACACCTTGAGAAATGTCACCTATGATTTGCTTTTGTGGATGGTCTCTTACAAATCTCCAACTTCTTGGAAGATCACTATGCTGATTTTTTGTTCTTGCAGATCTTTTAGAGGTGGAGTTTCATTTTCTCTTCTAGATGAGCTTTCTTCATTATTCTTATTGTTCTCTAGGCTCATTTCTTCCATTTGGTTTTCTAGGATTTCTACATCATCATCATCAACATGACTTTCCTTTTGTAAATCATTTGACTCATCAAAAACTACATGGATTGATTCTTCAACATTTAGAGTCCTTTTGTTGAAAACTCTATAAGCCTTGGAGTTTAATGCATATCCTAAAAATATTGCCTCATCACTTTTTGCATCAAACTTTCCTAGGGGCTGTTTTCCATTGTTCAATACAAAACATTTACAGCCAAAACTTCTAAGGTGAGAAATGTTTGGTTTCCTACCCTTGTAAAGTTCATATGGTGTCTTAGACATCATGGATCTTATTGAGACTCTATTAAGTATGTAAGCTGCTGTGTTCACAGCCTCAGCCCAAAAATATTTTGTTAGGTTATTCTCACATAACATAGTCCTAGCCATTTCTTGTAATGTTCGATTTTTCCTCTCTACCACTCCATTTTGCTGGGGTGTTCTAGGTGTAGAGAAATTGTGATCCCATCCCTTTTCATTGCAAAATTTCTCAAATTCATCATTTTCAAATTCTCCTCCATGATCACTCCTTATGCTAACTATGGTTAGTCTTTTTTCATTCTTAACTTTCTTACAATGACTTATAAAAACTGATATAGCATCATTCTTGTGAGCAAGAAAATAAACCCAAGTATATCTAGAATAAACATCAACTATTACAAAGCCATATGATTTTCCTCCTAAACTAGTTGTGCTTATTGGACCAAATAGATCAATATGTAATAATTCAAGAGGTCTAGATGTTGACACAATCTTCTTAGTCTTGAAGGATGTTCTAACTTGTTTTCCTAGTTGGTAAGCATCACATATTTTCTCATTTTCAAATTTTAAATCCGGCAGCCCAACAACTAAGTTCTTTCTAATCAATTTTGACATAGTATGCAAGCTTACATGTCCTAATCTTCTATGCCATAACTAGTTATCATTTCCAGCATTTGTAACAAGGCATATTTCATTATTTATTTCAAGATGCTCAAGAAAAACAACATACATATTCTTCAATCTCTTTCTTATAAATGAGACTTTATTTGTACCTATATCTATTACTTCACACTTGTTTGAATCAAAACATAATTTAAATCCTTTGTCACATAATTGACTAATGCTCAATAAATTATGCTTCAAACTCTTAACTAACAACACGTGACTGATTTGAGTTTGGGAGTTCTTACCAATCGTATCTATCCTATGAATCCTACTTTTTGAATCATCACCAAAGGATACGGTACCTCCCTTTCTTTTGTTTAGCTGAGCAAATAACATTTCATCTCCTGTCATGTGCCGTGAGCAGCCATTGTCCATGTACCAAGGCTGCTTCTTCTTGAGTTGAGCTCTTGAACATGTCTCATTTAAGTGCAGTTCAACCTACAAAACAATATTTCAGTTTTTCTTTATAGGTACCCATACTTTGATGGATTCTTGAGTGTTAATTGCAATATAGGATCCTGTAGGAACCCAAATTTTTCTGATTTTCTGCACATTTCTTTTCTTAAAATAATCATATGATAAATGACCATGTTTACTACAATTATTGCATCTAGGTAATGCATTAGCAGAATTTTTATTGTGGTATGCATATCTTTTTGGAGATTCATTTTTCAAACATTTGAGAGCTGTGTTTTCATTAAGTAATTTTTGCACAACATCAGACTTATTATTCAGCTCTAATTTTAAAACTTCAAAATCTGTTTTTGAGTGTCCTAACTTAATTTGCAAAATATTTCTTTGCTCAAAAACAGAATTGAACTCTTGTCTCATCTTTTCCAAATCATTTTCAATAGATGCATCCTTTTTCTTTAATGTTTTGTATTTTGAAAAAAGTTTTTCAAATTCATCACAGAGGCTGTCATACTCATCCTATAAATCATTAATGCAAATATCATAGGGGGATGAGGATACCTCGGTTTCATCCTTTTGTGCCATCAAACAAATGTTTGCTCTTTCCTCAGATTTTTCATCTTCAGCTTCAGAGCTTGATGTGTCATTGTCCAACCATGCAGCAGCCACTGCTTTTTTGGATTTCTTATTTTTCTTTGGAGTCTCATCTTTCATAAATGGACACTCGGACTTGAAGTGACCAAGTTTCTTGAATTCGTAGCAAATCAACTCCTTTTTTTTTGTTTCTGATTTTTTATGAAGCACCTTGATCTTTTCTAAACCCTCTTTTATCCAGTCTCCGATTTCTTCTGCCCATAAGCTTTCTAAATTTTCATGCAACCAAAGCTAACTCTTCATCATCATCACAGGACAACTCTTCCAGCTCTTCCTCAAGGATGCTAGCTTTAAGTGCAATGCTCTTTTTTTTTTCATTTGGTTCCCTCCTATCTTTTTCTTCTTCCTTTTTAAGCTCTAGCTCATGAGTTAGGAGAGAGCCACAAATATCATCTAAGGTGATAACATTTAGATCTTTTGCCTCTCGAATTGTAGTCACTTTAGGCTTCCAATTTTTTGGTAGACTCTTAAGTAGTCTTTTTACTAATTCATGTTTAGGGATAGGCTTGCCTAGTTGACTCAATTTATTTGTGATGTTTGTAAACCTATCTAACATGCTAGTGATGTCTTCACCAGGCTCCATTTTGAACATTTCATAGTTATGTGTTAAGAGGGCAATTTTGGACTCCTTTACTTTAAAAGTCCCTTCATGGATTATTCTAAGTTTCTCCCACACTTGTTTAGCTATTGAACAGCTTGAGACTTTATTAAATTCAGTGGAGGTCAAGGCACAATGTAATGTGTTGATGGCCTTAAAATTTATTTGAGCTTTCTTAGTTTCAGTTTCAGTCCATTTAGACCTTTGATTTGGCATCAACTCATTTGTCACCACATTCACGGTTGAGGGCATAAAGGGTCTATCGGTTATGACGTCCCACATTTCATAGTCTATAGCTCTAATATAGATTAACATCCTAGTGCTCCAATAAGGGTAATTAGAGCCATCAAACAGAGGTGGTCTATTTGTTGATTGTCCCTCAGCCACTACTGATTTTAGTTGAGCCATTTGGATCCTCTCAAAGGGTGTTAGACCTTAATAACAGACAGCTAGCTCTAATACCACTTGTTGGTCCCAATAATATGTGCTGGAGTGAGGGTGAATAGCACAAATCGACTCTTGACAAAATAAGGAACTAATTTTCAGAATAATGAAAATAAAAAAATAGAGTAGACAATGCACAACAATTTATAGTGGTTCGGTCCAAGACCTACATCCACTACCTTGATTATCCAACCAAGGATTTTCCCAACAAATCCACTAAGAATCGGTGAAATTCACAAGCTTTCACCAAGCTTTACAATGGCTTTTACAAGGCTCAGCCAAAACCTTTTGCACTAGTTTTTCCCAAGCTCAACTATAACCCAACACCTAACTTTTAAAGGCTAAGTTAGAACCTTAACACCTTCAAGCAATCCTAACTTGAAACAACTACTCAGAGTGACTCTCTCACTCTAAGAATAGAAGAAAAAAGGTAAAAAAAAGTACCTATGATCACAAGTTGATCTAAATGGTACAAGGTTGAGTGCATAATACAAATTCAAGGATGGGCGTTTGAGTGCAGCAAGGTGTAGAGAAGATTTTCTGGTTTTTCAGCTCTATATGGCTCAAATCTCCTCCAAAACTTCTAAAAACTAGTTTCTAACTGTTGGAAGACTCTTTTATACTTGGAGAAACATCTCTGATGGCAGTTTAATAGTTTTCTAGTCGTTGGAGACAGTTAGGAGTCAGTTCTAGCCGTTACTCTATCTTTTAGTGCAGATTTCAAACTTGCAAGCAGAATGCTCTTAGTCGACTAACTGATATCTTAGTTGACTAAGTCGTCTCTGTTTTCTGCTCCCTATTTTTGGCAGTTCTGGCAGTAAGCACTTAGTCGACTAGCTCATTTCTTAGTCTACTAAGTTGGTTCTGTTTCTCAATATTCTTCAGCCCGTCATTTCTCCAATTTGAATCTTGGCCAACCAACATTCTTCCTTATTCATCTAATGAGCTTCCTTCTAGTTAAGCAGTCATGTCTTATTTTTTTTATCTTTTTTTTTCTTTTGATATTCACTTTGAAAGATTGATTTATTAATTTCATACATTAATTTTCCTACACACTCAAGTAAAGAAATTAGACACAAATGAATGGGAATGTTTTATTATCATCAAAAACTAATGGAGCCAATAGTAGAGGGCTTATAGTTGATCTTGTGAAGGAAAACTAAGTGAAAAGTGAACATTCTGGTCCAAGATTGGGTATAGATCCTTTATAGTCAATTTTGTGAAGGGGAAATGAGTGAAACCAAAACCTTCTAGTCCAGGATTGACTATAGACCCTCCATAGTCAATCCTAAATTGCCTAGTTAGCTTAAAACAAGCTTAAAAGCCTTAAAACTTGAAAATTTCTCATTCTTCTCTTATCTCCTTATTTCGCCACCCAATTTCTCTCAAATTTCAAACCTTTCAAAACCTTCAAACTTATCAATAAATCTTGGATTCTAAGTCCTAAAGGTAAGGATTTTCACTCCCAAAAAACTTAGTTTTGATGATTTTTGTTTTCTCTTTTTAAAAGCTATAAATTTTTTAAGTTTTCAAGATTGGGCTAGATCTCTCCACTAAAGGCTCACCAAAGAGGACAAATAGGTAAAATAAGTTTTTTATTTATTGGGTATGAAGTTTGGGTGAAAGTTTGGTGGAAATAATTAGAAATAAGTGGAGATTAAATAGGGTTAGAAATGGATATTCAAAGTATTATGAAATTTTTAAAGGTTGTTGACGAAATTGATGATTGAATATCATTTTATTAGGACTTTGAGAGTATTGATGATTAAATATCATTTTTAGGTGATATTGGAGTAATTTGAGTTGTTAGGAAAGTCAAGCTTTTAACGAAAGGTGCCAAGAGAAAAAAAAAAGCGCGTTTCAAGAAGTGGGTAGATACAACATTTTTAATTATTTTAATATAATTAAGCATGCCTATTCTACAACAACGTATTTTGATGGACTTTGTGTTATGAATAATGGTTTTAAGATTATTTTATGAAATCTAGATATCTTATGTAAATATGTTACTATGTATATAGCTTTGGCATGGGGAAAAATCCTTTTGAAATGTTTGATACCTAAAAAATCTATGTTTGTTTATGACTATTTGAATGATTGCAAGTTTGGAAATTTAAAACGAAGTTATTTACCTTGCATAGACCCTAGCATCGGGTCAATTTGCCTTGAGATTGATGATTTGATTTAGCATTTGCTTCAAATTCTTATTTTGTTGATGATGGAGAATATACTTTGCTTGGCAATAGACTTTGTACACCTGACTTCATTTTATTAAACCCTCTGTTTCTTGGATGGTGATTGGATTCTTCTCTTCATGTGGGATCAAGTATTTGGATATTAGTAAAAATAATACATATGTTTTAGTGGAGCCTACTTGAGTTATGGACCTATAGCTAGTGACAGTAGACATTAGTCATTGTGCACAATGCTTAACTTTTATTAGGTAGTTGATAGAGTCTTACCCCCTTGATTTGGTTTTGTTTGGTAGATGATACGACTTTTACCACTTTTGATATACGGTTGGTGACTATTATGTATCCGACCCCTTTAGTGCTACGACATATTTTGATTTAGTTGACCATGCTACTTAGTGCTCCACGACTTATTTGAAATGATATGTTATGCTATGGAATTGAAGCTTGATAATTGTTTTGGATTTTGGACTTTGGTATTGATATTATCTCAACTTTGGACTTTAGATTTGGTATTTGTTTTGACCTCGATTCTTGGAATTGACATTGATTTCGACCTTGGTGCTTGAGTTGTTATTTGTTTAGATTTTTGGCATTTGTATATGGTATTCAAACTTGATTTACACAATGTAATGCAAATTATGTTAATTTGAAATTCATTCGTTTTCCTCAAAGATTTTCTAAAGACAACAACATTACTTCATTTTCTTTGAACTACACTTTGTTTTACAAAAGCTTTAAACCTCAATATAAATAAATTATTTTTTGGGAATACTTGAATGTTTTACAAACTATAATTTTTATTTCAAAGGTTTGAGAATGGTTTCCAACAAAATTTTATAAAATCCTTCTAAATAAGTTTGTATCCATCGAGGCGATGGTATTGAAGTTTGTTTGATATGTGATCATACTTGGCACATAACTCGCACTATAGGATGCTTGATTTTGCTTAGGATTAAATTCCTAAACCCTTAGGAAAAATTGTTACAGTTGAAAGGCAACTTTGTTATTTTTTTGAATCAGATTATTTACATTTATTTTAAAAGTATTTTGGACAAACACTCTCCCGTTTAGCTAGTTCCCCCTTCTCGTATCTGCTTATGAAGTTATTTACAACTCATAAATGTAAGATGCACTTGTTTTGCATATCAATAGTTGCTTGGCTCATTGTCCTTTGGGAAGAGCCAACACTTTGATCAGTTTTTGGTAGGTTATCTTATGGCATCAAGTAGGTGTTAGCCCTTTTGTTTTGAGTTGTTCTCTGTTGGTCCTATTTGGTTTGGTCATTTTGTTTGACTGTTATAAATATGACTATATTTACGTCTTGTATTAATGATATGTATATGGAATTTGCCAAGTAATGGCCACACTATGTAAATGCCATAGGATGGCCTATAAATGATATTTTACTGATTATTGCTTTCTCATTTTGGCCACGTTAATGTGTAAACTAATATGATTTAATCTTATGTGATTTGATATGTTCGTATATGTTTTATGTACAGTTCCATGGTGATGAGTCCCATGAGGTAATTCCAAGTATTGACTTGAATTGTTCATCTTAGGCTTGCATGGGTTAAGAGGGTAACTCCCATCAATACCTTTGCGTCGGTCATGGCCCTAGATTTGGGTCGTGACATTCTTGTTGGATGACTTCTACATGTTCATAGATACGTCTCATTGATTAATGTTTTGATCTAAATGGTTTTGTTATTTAGATATTGATAATGCAAGATTCACATTATTTGTTTTGACATCTATAAGTATAATTGATTGAACTATCTTGCTATGAATGTCTATATGCTTTGTCTTTAAATGGTATTTATATTGTACTACTAATGCTTTGTTTTCCTATGAGTTTTTCTTCTCATTATTCTAACTCTATTTACATAAAAAAAGGGGAAAATATTAGGAGTAAATTTGCCAAAGCTTTTCATATATTTGGTTGGATTTTCCTAAACAATGATTTCAAAAGGGCTTTTAAAATATCATGCAATCATTTTGAAAAGTGCACAAACTCAGGCGGAGTTCTGAACATCCTTTCAAATCCTTTTTATAATGTTACCCTGGTTCTGGGATCTTTTCAAATGTTAAGCATAAATTCAAAAGGAGTTTTTCAATGAGCAAATTTAGCTCTTAATTTTGTCATAAAAAAAAAGGAGAGATTGTTAGCTTTACCTTGGTTTTGAAATGACAAAATTGATTGATCTAAACATGAATTGGAAATGATTAGAAATATTTTTAAACTTGAAGAAAATCCTTAAGAATTCTGAAGTTTAGCTTGCAAAGAAAAAAAGGTTTTAAGCAAACTTGAACTCAAGTGCCAGCCTTAAAGAATCGATTCTTAAAAGAGTGGAAAGAAAAATTTATTCCCTTATTATGAGAAGAATCAATTCTAATAAGAGAAAAAGTCAGTTCTTGGAAGATAGAAGCTTCAAGATTTGAGAAGAATCGACAGCTTAGAGAGCAAGAATCAATTCTAGTAGAACAAAATGCAGAAGGAAGAATTCAAGCATGAAAAAATTGATTCTCCATGAAGCAATCATCGGTTTTGAGTGAGAATGAATCAAATATTTAAAGTCTAAAGACAAAGAATCGATATTGGAGGAAGAAGATATTGGTTCTTGAAGCACCAATGAAAAAAATCATAAACTTGGTGAAGAATAAAGAGATGGTACAATTGGATAAGATTGGAGTGCCAAAAAAGCAAGCTCAAATTCAAATTTTGGCACTAGACCATAGTGAAGAATCGACTCCTTGGAATAAAAGAATTGATTTTACTAAAGTGTAAAGATGTCACCTTTGAGCCAAGTTGTGGAAGAATCGGCATCTCAAGAAGGAAGAATCAATTCTATAGAGACAAAAAATTTTAGATTTTATGAAGAACTGATAACTCATGAACAAAGAATCGATTCTACATATGCGATAGAAATGTGCAAGTTGGCCAAAATGTATAAAAGTTTATTCAAATTTCATTCCAAAAGGAAAGAAATCACGGGGCCTATAAATATCCAATCTGAGGACATTATAGACACACTTTTGAAGAGATTGAAAAGAATTGAAAAGCAAAGAAAATAGCAAAAACAAGTAAGAAAGTTGTGAACAAAAAAAAATCCTTTTTTTTAGCAAGAGCAGAAAACCAAGATCACATTTTTATTTCTTAGCTAGAGTTTCTTGAGCTTAAACTTCACTTTATCGTTCATAATTCTTGAGAAAGCTCTCATCTTTTTGTACTCAAATTCCTTACTAGCTTTATTAGTGTTAGCTTTAAAATTATTATAGTTTTGATTATGACAAAATGATCAAATTTGCTTGAACATTATTTGAGTAATCCTTGACAATTTCTTGAAATGATTTAACTCCCATACATTTGTTCTTACATAGGCACAAGCTTGACTCTTGAAGTTATTGAACTATATCTATAAGCTTGTATGACTTAGGTGCATGAGTGCTTATAATTCTCATTCATTAAAGTTTGATTTAAAGATTCAAGGAAAATCTTGATGCATTCATTAAGTGAAAGTTTTGAATATCTTGTTTAATGATGAAAAAGAAAAAGGAGAGAAGGAAGACTAAGTTAAACAGAGTTTGATAGGTCTTCATGTTTAATTTATGTGTGTGATACTTAGTTACTTATAACATTCTGCTGTGATAATTGCTGATGGTTAGAATTTGACATTCTGCTATGATAATTGTTGATGGTTAGGATTTGGATGCTGATGACTTACTTTTGTTATGCTTTTATGTTATCTTTGTTGGCTTGTTAATGACATTTGATTCTAGAATGGATATGGTTTGTTGATAATATGCTGATGATGGTATAAATGGTCAAAATATTGATAATATCTTGTTACTTATAACTGGTAGCTCTGCAAGCTTGTAAGACAATTCATGAATATGCTCTGTCAAATGTTTGAATCAATGCTTGTTATTTTCATTAAGAAATAGATAAAAAATTAACTGACTTGCTAAGTTGGATAACAAAATAACTTGAAAAGATCATGCATACATTAAGGGGGGGCACACTATGAGACCTTGACCTTTATAGACTTGTAAAGGGAAGTATACGTGATATCCCTGATCAAGAGTAATTTTGTCATTTCCTTACCAAACCCATAAAAGTAAGTTTAAACAATATTAAGGCCTAAGTAGGCCTAAGGCATAAATAGATGATGAAATTAGGGGTAAAATGAAAAGGAAACAAAAATTTTGATGATTTTCATGGTAGAGGCAAAATGGTCATTTTTCACCTCGGGTTAAAATTATAAGCGTTCATGAACCCGAGTATGTCTAGACCATTATGGACCTTGTCCCAGTGTCAAAGGAGTAAAAAGATTTCATAAAGGGTTGGAGGAGAGTAAGTTAATTGGTGGAGGGGCATTTTGGTAATTTAAGTGGAATGGATAAGATTGGCTATAAATATTTTTCTTCCAGCAGCTTTTTCTCCCATTTTCCAGCAGCTTTTTCTTCTTCCTCCTTTTTTTCTTTCACATTGCTTCCAACCTCCACGGAAGCTTGATATGGAGCTTGCATGATTTTCTCTCTCTAGCTCTAGTTTTCATACCTTTGTGCCTTTATGACTAGAACCCTTGTATTCTTCCACTCTCTCTTCTTAAAACCCTTGAAAAATCTTATTTTCATACTTTTCCTCACTAGTTGGGCATTCTAGAGAGAGAAAGAGAGAATTACACCATTTGTTTGGAAGCTATTGGAAGAGAATTCAACTACAAAGAAACCCTAGGGTGAGTGATGAACTAAGCTTGATTTTTAGCTGTGAATAATGGCTAGTAATTGGGATTATGAGCTGTTTTATTGTTGAGTATGTTCATTCATTTTATAGTGATTAAGATAGTGAACATCGATAATCATTTAAAGTGACAATTGAAAGCTAGTTGAGAGATAGCTTTTAGGGTTTATAGTATGTGAATTAACATAATGGTGATGTTAATGTGATGGTAGGTTTCAAGGAAGCCCCTGTCACGACCCAAATTTTCGGGCCATGACCGGCACAAGGGCCCAATAAACGTAGTCTATTAAGCCCAAGCAAGCCTATCGATTTATCCTACTCATCATTCCATCAAATATCGCTAAGTCATATTTCATACTTTTGAATCAAAATAGTGATATACATTGCCAACTCGTACTGGCATTACTC
>NC_030850.1:21988237-21994007 GCF_000208745.1 Theobroma cacao | reverse complement strand
AAAACCACCCTGCTTGAAATGTTCAAAACCAATATGAAACACATAACAATTTCTCAAGGTTTAACATGTCAAGTTTCACATGCATTACAACCAGAACCCATTATCCATCAATTTCCTATGACACACATATTTACATATATATATATATATACGCTTATACCCATCATCATCATCACACCATCCCATCATCATCCTCACCAGCTCATGCGCACTCCCTACTTGTACATGGTTAGGTCATCACCGGGTTATGTGTACTCCCTACTCGCACATAACCGGGTCATCCTCGGCTTATGCGCACTCCGTACTCGCACATAGCCGAGTCAATATAATTACACAACATTATATTCAAGCATATATGTATATCAATATAATGCAGCCACATAGAAATCCATAATAACCACATATCATAACATAAATCATTTCTCAAGAGCTTGTTCCCAAGACATTCATTTTCATGAAAAATCGTATAAAATCATTCAAACGTTTATCAAATACATTATATTCCCAAAATAAGTTTTGAAGGCAGTCCACTCACCAATTGATTGTAAAGCCTTTAGATGACTCCAATTCCCTTAATTGTCCAAATGAGATGATGGGGCTTCCTTAAAACCTAGGATCACATTAACATAAACAATAGATCAATTTACACACTATGAACTTTAAAAGCTATCTCTTAGCTAGTTTTCAATTGCCACATTAAATAGCTATCTATGTTCACTATCTTAATCACTAAAAGTAATGAACATACTCAACAATAAAACAGCTCATAAATCCCAATTACTAGCCATTTTCTGCAACTAAAAATCGAGCTTAGTTCATTACTTACCCTAGGGCTCCTTTGTAGTCAAATTCTCTTCTAATTGCTTCTAAATCAATAGAGTAATTCTCTTTTTCTCTCTCTAAAATGCCCAACTAGTGAGAGAAAGTATGGAAATAAGCTTTATCAAGGGTTTTAAAGTGAGAGGATGAAAGAATTCAAAGGTTCTAGTCAAAAGGGTTCAAAGGTGTGAAAACTAGAGCTAGAGAGAGAAAATCATTCAAGCTTCAAATCAAGCTTCCATGGAGTTTTGAAAAAACATGAGAGAGGAGAAGAAGAAGAAGAAGAAGACCAGCTGTTGGAACATCTCTAGAAGTTGCTGGAAATTCAAGATATTTATAGGCAATCTTATCTTTTCTCTTAAAATTACGAAAATGCCCTTCCACCAATTTACTTATTCTCCTCCAATGTTTTATGCAAACTTTTTACTCTTTTAACACTGGGACAAGATCCATAATGGTCTAGACATGTTCGGGTTCATAAAAACTTAAAGTTTTAACCCGAGGTGAAAAATGACCATTTTGCCCCTGTTATGAAAATTATTGAAACTTCTAGTTTTCTTCATGTTTTCATCAGCACACATCATTTATGCAGTCTTATACCCATTTAAGCCTTAAATTATCATAAACGTTTCTTATGGAAGCTTATTAGAGAAAATGACGAAACTACCCCTGGCTCGTATTATTACATCTATACTTAGTTACAAGCCTATAGAGGTTGAGGTCTCACAGCCCCATCATCCCATTTGGACAATTAGGGGAATTAAAGTCATCTAAAGGCTCAACAATATACTTGTGAGTGGATTGCCTATCAAAATAGTTTTGGGAATATGACCGTTTTGTACAAAGTATTTTAATGATTCTATACAACTTTGGTTAAAACAAGTGCCTTGGGAACAAGCCTTTGATAAATCAATTATATGTTATGACATGTGGTTATCATGGATCTCTATGTTGCAGCATTATGTTGATATACATATGTGTTTGACTATAGTGTTGTGTAATTATATTGACTCGGCTATGTGCGAGTAGGGAGTGCGCATAAGCCAAGAATGACTCGGTTATGTGTGAGTAGGGAGTGCGCATAACCCGATGATGACCTAGCCATGTGCGAGTAGGGAGTGTGCATGAGCTGGTGATGATGATGATGTGATGGTGTGTATGATGATGATGGGATGGTGTGCATAATGATGGGATGGTGTGCATGATGATGATGGGTATACATATACATATATACATATGTAAATATGTGTGTTATAGGAAATTAATTAGTAATGGTATATGGTTGTAATGCATGTGAAACTTGACATGTTAAACTTGGAAAATTGTCATGCGTTTCATGTTGGTTTGGACATTTTAGCAGGGTGGTTTTTCTTTAGGAAGAAGGGAAAATTTTTCATTGGTGCCCTGTTTCTCGCTATAGCGAGAATCATTTTTGCTGCAACGAGAAACTCTCGGGTTTGGAGGGGTAGATTGGCTGAAAACTCACTGCAGTGAGAATGCATTTTCACTGCAGTGAGAATGACACTGTAGCTTCTCGCTGTAGCGAAATTCATTCTCGTTGCAGCAAGAAACTTTCTGTTTTTAGGTCACAATTTCGTTGCAGCGAGATTGAATCTCACTGCAGTGAAAAACTTTCTGTTTTGTCCCCTATCTTGTCCAATTGCTGCCCTATTTTTCACTTCTTTGTTACCATATCTGAGCATGGACTTTCAACATTAAGGACTAAATGAGTTAAGTTTAAAATGACGAGGTTTAGTGAGAAACCCTCGGCCAGTTGAGAAACCCTTGTTCAGCTAGTAACTTAATCCCAACGTCGCTGCAGCAAAGATTTGTTGTCACATTTGACTTGCTTGCGTATCATTGAAGCTTTCATTTTTCAAATGGTTCGTTATGTATGGGTTCATGATTTTCAAATGATTAATCATTTAAGGGCTTGATGAGGGGTTTTTTAATATGAATGGAACTAAATTGCATTGTTTTGAAACAAGTGCATCATGATTTTAAATTTCCCTTGTGGTTGCTTGTTCCCTTCCTTGTTCACTCACTGGGTTTATACTCACCATTTTCAACTTCATGTTTTCAGATCACGAGGTAGCCAATAACTAGGACGAGGTGTCCTTGTAGACTTGTATCCATCTTTTGGTAGGTGTCTCGGCATTCAGTAGCTGTACATTAGTCCGAGTCTCTTCGCTGGAAGTCGAGTATTCTTTTGTTGTGTGTAGACAAACCTAATGTAAATTATTAAGATACATGTTGTAGATAATGTATATACACTTGTTTGGTATGCCAATATGAGGTGGCAATGTCTAATATTATTTTGATTCTAAGTTATGAAATATGACTTAGCAGTTTATGATGGAATGATGAACATGTTAGATTAATAGGCTTGCTTGGGCTTAATGGACTACGTCTATTGGGCCCTTACGCCGGTCATGGCCTGAAATTTGGGTCGTGACACACACACTCAAGGGGAGAAATTCCTCATCTTGTGCAGAACAAAAAGAGTTAATAGACATTGTGCTATTAATCAAGGAATGTTTTGTCGTCATCCAAAAAAAAAAAGAAGGAAGATTGTTGGCTCCATAAGTTTTTTATGATAATAAAACATTGCCATTCATTTATGTCTAACTCTACTACTTGAGTGTGCAGGACAAAATGTATGTCAATAATAAATTAATAACTCAAAAATGAAGATGGCTAGTTCAGAAACAGAGAAGACTTAGTTGACCAAGAAGTAAGTTAGTTGACTAAAAGCCTACTGCCAGAAATCTGGACTTCAAGATAGAAACAATTTAATCAACTAAAAAAGAAGTTAGTTGACTAAGAGCTCATTGTCAAAAACTAGGATCAGAAGACAGAGACAACTTAGTTGACTAAGAGCTCAGTTAGTCGACTAAGATCATTCTGCCAGAAAATTTAAATTGAGCATTAGAAGACAAAATAACAGCTAAAAATGGCTAGTTTCTATCTCCAATGGCCAGAATTGATTTTGTAAGTATTTAAAGCCTCTCTAACAGTCAAAAACAAGAGAGAAAAGCTATCCATAGTGATTTGGAGCTTAAAAGACCAAAAACCTTCTCTTTACACTTGTATTTCACTCTTATCCTTTGAAAAAGTGTTTGAGCTTAGCTTTGTACATCTTAGATCAACTAGGTGATCAATTGTACTTCATCTTTTCTTCATTTCTTGATTACTTAGAGTGTGTAGGGCACTCTAAGGGGTTGATCAAGCTTGGGTTAGCTTGGTTGCTGTGGTAGGTTCTAACTTAGCCTTAGAAAAGTTAGTTTTGAGTTTTGGTTGATCCTGTGAAAATCCATTATTAAAGGTTGTGATTGAGCCTTTGAAAAGCCATTTTGGGTTTTGGTTGATCTTGTGAAAAACCATTGTTAAAGGTTGTGGCTGAGCCAATGAAAAGCCATTGTAAAAGCTTGGTGGAAGCTAGGGAATTCCATTGTTTTTAGTGATTTGGTTTGAAAAATCCTTGGTTGAACAATCAAGGTAGTGGATGTAGGTTTTTGACTGAACCACTATAAATCTTTGAGTTTTATCTCCTCTGTTTTATTTTTCATTTTCATTCTTTCTTAAGTCGTTCCTTCATCTTGCTTCAAATTTCTCATCATTGACCTTCAATTTACCCCCAATTGGAAATGAAGTTTAGTAAGAGCCAAAAATACTATTCACCCTCCTTTAACACATTTATTTAGGACCAACAATTATAGGTTTTGAGCTAGAGATTATTTTAAGAATCCACTATTGTATAAATTATACCTCCTTGATCCTTAAAAGTCATTTTGATTGTAAATGTTGTGCTTGATCCTAAAAAGGTAGTGACTTTGGTTGAGGTTGTGCTTGATCCTTGAAAAGGTGTCACGACCCGAAACTCTCATCGAGCCCGTGACAACCGTCGCGACGTCCCGATAGGCACTCATTACCCCGAATGTCAATCGAAACCCCGCAAGACTTAGCATCAGCTTCACATCTCCCTAGTGAGCGATAGTTATTAAATCTCACATTTCAAAAAAAATCATAAGTCATTTCCAAATCAAAACAATAAAATATTACTTTCTGGCTTACAGGGGCATTTTTATTATTTTTCTTCGAAAATACCGAAACTCGCCAAAAACATGGTGTAAAAGCTAAATATATTCATACATACTTTAAATTAAATAACTGAAGAATAAAATTACTTTTACAGTGACACGTTGGCCCCCAACTGACTAAGAAAATGTAGGGTTACGAACCCTTACTTTCTAAGATGCAACTCCGAGATTAATTCTCGTCTTAATCAACTATTAACAAATTATTCTGAGCCTGAAAAATGGATAGGAAGAAGGGGTGAGATTATAAAATTCGAGTGAGTAGACAGACATCATCAAAATAATCTAAAGCCGAGTAATAGGAGACAATTAAAATAATTCATCCCAACCCATATAAATAATTGGATTTCATCCAATTACTCAACATGGCTTATGCACTTTTCAAAAACTTGGCCCTTGTCAAAAATCCATTCACAGGGATACCCCGCCAAGGTTGTTTATTGTCACACACACAAACACATTTCACCTCTGACAACACAGCCATTCCTCGGTGTTGGCTGAATCCCAGTTTCACGTGGTGGCCAGCGTGAAGTGTACTCAAATCCTACCTCGAGAGTTATCCTACGCGCCTCTCCAATCGAGGTAAGCTCAATAATTGGGAACCATGCCCCTCTAATTAGGCTGGCCCACGGAACCTCTGTCACTGTAGTGCCCACTTTATAATCCACCAACCAATAAAATCACAATAGTATGACATGGCTCACTTAACACACAGTTCACATATTCTTAAAATCATAAAAATAACCAGTCATACCCACATTTATCATAAGCCATTTAATGTAAAATCATGGATAAACAACACAATCATAGTATAGGTCTCCAATTACTCTATTTTTGAAATCATTATTAAATTT
>NC_030850.1:21967279-21987429 GCF_000208745.1 Theobroma cacao | reverse complement strand
TTTTATAAAGAAATAATAAAATAATAAAAACACGACACATGGCATTTCCTTATTGGCTCAAATTTTAAATATTTGACTTTTAATTTTTTAATTCTCCACCACACATTTCTCATGTTTATCCATTTCCATGATGAATAAAATCCCTTGGTCTTGACAAGTGTCGGGGGTGAAAATTTACCGATTTGCCCCCGAGGTGGCAAAATTACCATTTCACCCTTATACTCCAAATTATATAGGAATTAAAATTTTTCACTTCTAAACTTCAAATCATATTCCAATACTTAAATCATACTCCAATAAGTCAAATGGACCAAAACAAATCTTTTCTAAAAATTCCCATTTGGTCCCCAAGTGGCAAATGACCATTTTACCCCTAGATAGTGAAAATTCTGGTTTGACTCCAAATTGATCCTCGAACTCCGAATTACCATTTTGAGTCATCCATGAATTGTGAAACTCTTAATTTCACCTTAAAATTCCTATTTGAACTAGTTCGAGGCTTAATCGACTCAATGGTACCATTAGGGGCAATATCGTCTTTTAACGATTTCTCAAACTCTCTAAATCTGTAAACATTCTATTGAGCATGTAAATGACGTCGTAATTATTTTATAGAACAGGGTTTGACAAAAGGCATTTTATTGTAAAAGTTACGCCTGATCTCGTGTTAAAAGGTAAGTTGATAGTGGATTCGAACTCCTTGTGCTATCAAGGGAGAAGACGTAAGCATCAATGGTCAAACCTCAATAAAAGCTTGGCTGGGTACTCTTTCCTTTTTTACAGTTTACTTACTTAGCTTATACTCTATTTTTATAACTCCGTTCTTTGTACTTTAGCTATGTTGAAATTTCAAAAAAGGAAAATTTTTATTTGATAACCAATTCAGCTCCCTTTTTGGTTACTTTACTTTAAGCTTATTTATCTAACAAAAAGTAAACTGAATATATAGACTTTATTAAACAAAAAACAAAATTTAAATTTTTATAAGTCTTTGGAATGTAAGAAACATTTTCCCAAAATAAACTACGACCATAAGGAAATTGAAGAGCGATGGCTCCCATCACTTTTGCTGAATGAGTGCCAATTGCCATCCTCATTTGAAACTACCCTTAAGTTAGTTTTGTCCTTTGTTGAAACCCTGCAGAGAATAACAAACGTGGTTTATGGCTTCAGAATCTACTATCTATGTATTTATAGAATAAACCACCAAACAAGCTTCTATTACATTTAGAAAACCCATACCTTGTTCACTCTTTTGGATTCCAAGGTAAACCTTGCAATTTCACTTTTAATGTCCTTTCTCACCACAGTTGAAACACTTTCCCTGGGTGTTGTCTTTTGAAGTAAACTTCTTCATGGGCTTTTTCTTAACTCCCATTGAGCCTTTTACACTATTTTTATCTCTAGCTTTCTTCTTTTTACCTTTGGGTTTGGGCTTAGAAGTGGAAACTGCATGTGGTTTTGGTTTCTTTTTCAATTCAAGAAACTTTTCCATATTTTGCAAATAATTCATTAGCCCACTTAGGGTGTAATCCCTAATGTGCAGTTCATAATCCAATTTGAACTGTGAAAAAGATGAATTTAGGCTATGAACGATCATGGATATTTGCATTTCTGTAATTATCTCAACACCATATAGTGCTACCTCATTGAGATAAGAGATTACTTTCAACATGTAATCCCTAACTAGCTCCCCAAGTTTCTACTTAGGGTCTTTAAAAGCATTGATTGCTTTTACCTTAACAGACCTTATTTTAGCACTAAACATCACATGCAAGTGCAACATCATGTCAGCAGCATATAGCACTTAGCCTATGCCCTTGTGCTGCTTTTGCAATATGCTGTTCAGTAGTATATAGCACTTATGGAGTTGATTTGGGAGTAAGTGGTTTAGGCCCATGCTTAGAAAGAACCCATGTGATTTTGTCATAATTTAAGACGATATTTTGGTTCCTTTTCTATTCAATATAGTTATCACCTTCAAGAGTACATTTATTTAACAAAATGGAAAGTGGATTCATGTTTGCATGCAAATATGTTTCTAAAAGTACATTTGAAATTTTATAAGTATACTAGTTATACATGGACTTCGAACAATTCTTGATTAATGCATGCATGATGATAATATATAAAACCCTATAAATTATATTATTAGTTCTGTGGTCATTCACTTTTTTATGATAAATAAAGCGATGGTGGGTTGTGAGAATTTACTACTAGGTAACTAGGACCATCCCACTTAACTATGTTACCCCATATCTTCATACCTAACATGGTTAAAAAGCACCTTTATTTGGTGCATGAAGTATACTAACAAAGCTATTGTAGGTAAGTTAATAGTAAATTCATGTTGAGTGTAACAACCATTGTTTCATTCTTTTAAGCTCCCTACTTGATGAGCCTCTATGGGAGTCACTGTTGGAGATTGGATCTTTATGCATAGATGTGTTTATGTAAACCATGGATTTCAAAAATTTTCTAACTACAAAAGCAAGCAATCCAAATACACAAGTGAATTCACACATCACACTTATTGCAAAATCATGTAATCACATCTATAAAAATCAAGAATCTATAAATAATGATGAACATACCTTTCCTTGATCTCGTTCCTCAAATTTGGTTCCCACTAACTAGCAACAAGTGACAAATTTTTCTCCTTGATCCCATTCAAACTGGGAAATATGGTCATCATAAGAATTATAGTTCTGTTTTTAGCTGTCCAATGCCTTTAGAATCACATCGTTTGGACCTCTAGAGAGAAAGTTATGCCCAAATTACTAAAATAGGTTTTTCCTTTACAAGATTCTTGATTCTTGACTCTTAGTGAATTATAATAAATTCACCACCACACCATCGATTTCTCAACGAAATAAAGTTACCACTTATTCTTCAAGAATGGCTTTCAGCTTGAACCTTAAGTAGACAAGGTATGGAATAAATCAAGATGGTAACAATTGAATTTCTCTCATTTCCTTTTTTAAATTTATGGTTGTTTTTCTTGTGAGAGGTTTCTAGAAAAATATACTTAGATTGGAGATCAAGAAGAACCTAAAGAGAAAAGGTGGCTATGGAGGATTCTTGGAGGAATTTTTGGACTTAAGGTTTCGGCCTTAAAAGATGATGAAATTTTCTTTTACCCTTTTTTATATTATAAGGTACAGCCACCCTTTAATTTTGTTTCTTGATGAACTCTTCTTTTATTTTTATTTTTAATTAAAAATAAATTGCTATCAAGAGTCCAAGTTGCTCATCTGTAAAATGTTATTGTTGTACCATACTCCTCCAATAATAATTAAAATTAAAATTAAATATCAATAATTTATTTATTTAATTATAATTATTTGTCCAAGTCAAAATATGATTCCTTATTAAATAAATATTCTATTTTATTATTATCCATCTTTAATTAAAAAAATTAATAATAAAATGAAGAAATTCTAATCAAACATGGGCTCTTATAATTTATCAAGAAATTGTAATTAATTGTAAATAAAGAATAAACTATTTAATTCTTTAATTATAATTAAAATCCTCCCATATTATTTTATCTCAAGACAATAATTATCTTAATAAATATTTTTCATTTTAAGACAGCTCTTGTTTTAAAAAAATACTTATTCATTAAGACAATTTTTTGACTTACCAAAAATAAAATAATATAATTTAGACATCTCTTATCTTCAATCAACACAAATATTTCTATCTAAATTAAAACAACTATTGTCTTAATTAAGACAACATATGTACTTTGTCTAAATTGAGACAACTCTTGTATTAATTAAGACAATATGTAAAGTTACCATTTTTTTAAATAAATTTAAATAATTAAATAAAACATGCATTCCAACTTAAACAAGTTGAATTCTATAAAGGTGAGTGGGGAATCCATTTAGACGTAGATATTCCAAGCTCCAATAAACTTAGAATTACTCTTAATCTCACTAAAATAATTCAAGTTCGTTAATCATGAAAGTTATTTATAGATAAAGTTGGATGTACACAAAATCTTTAGATTATGTAATCATTTAAGCCCGTGAGAGACATAGTTAACAATCAAATTCATATTTAAAAGATTTCAACTATGTTAACACAATATATGTCATAATCAAACTTGACTTGAGTTATGAAATTATGTACCATAAGTAATTCTATTACTTAAGTCAAGTTTTAGACTTCAATCATTAATGTCAATCAAGATTAAAAGTCATGTAAGCATTTGACTTGACCAAAACAATAGATGAACGAAATTTTTTTTTTATAAAGTTCAATGATTTCATCTTAATCAATTTTATGAGCCTAGGCAATAATTCAATCTTGAAACAATCAGTTAAGTACAAACATGAAACATATTTCAAGAATTATTCCTAGACTAAGCATTTGAACATTTTAATTCTCAAGACATGATTTTTTAATGTAAGCACATGAAAAATAAAAAAAAAATCAAGCACTCATGAACAATTTCTCAGTTTTCAAAATTTGTTAATTTAGCACAAAAGAATTAATAATATCAATATGAGTGTGTTAACTTTAAAATTATTATAGTTTTGATTATGACAAAATGATCAAATTTGCTTGAACATTATTTGAGTAATCCTTGATAATTTCTTGAAATGATTTAACTCCCATACATTTGTTTTTGCATAGACACAAGCTTGACTCTTGAAGTAGTTGAACTATATCTATAAGCTTGTATGACTTAAGTGTATGAGTACTTATGATTCTCATTCATTAAAAGTGTATGAGTGCTTATGATTCTCATTCATTAAAGTCTGACTTAAAGATCAAAGGAAAATCTAGACGCACTCATTAAGGGGGAGTTTTGAATATCTTGTTTAATGATGAAAAAGAAAAAGGAGAGAAAGAAGATTGAGTTAAATAGAGTTTAAAAGACTTCATGTTTAATTTATGTGTGTGATTCTTAGTTTTGGTTTTGTTGAATATTATCTAAAGAAAACTAGATGCATTGACTAAGGGGGAGCAACTCATTACACATAAAGATTTAAAGCATTCATATTGAATATAGACATTGCAATCTGAATCTAGGAGTGTTTTGTGATCATAAAAAATAAGAGATAGAGAATGTTGACTTTGTATGTTTTTTACGATAGCAAAATATTCCCATTCATTGATGTCTAATTATATTATTTGAGTGTGTAGGAAAAAGCTTAAATTCATTAATATATTTGGTATTTGAAAGCAAGTCAAGATGCTTGTTCAGTTGCAAGATAGGTTAATTGGTTAAATAAGCAAAGAAGAAAGAGCTTTAATGAAGACAGATTAATCTTAACTGGTTAACACAAGATTTAATCAATTAAGCGGGTGTTGGATACAAACAGAAGCCTCTTAGTCGGATAACCAAGGGAGATAGTCAACTAAAACTCAAAATGAAGATGGCCGGTTCAGAAACAGAGACGACTTAATCGATTAAGAAGCATTGTTAGTCAACTAAGAGCTTATTGCTAAAAACTAGGTTCAAAAACAAAGATGACTTAATCGACTAAGAAGCATTGTTAGTTGACTAAGAGCTTACTGCTAGAGACTGGGTTTAAAAATAGAGACAACTTAATCGACTAAGAAACATAGTTAGTCGACTAAGAGTATTCTGTTAGAAAATTTGAATTTAAGCACAAAAGGACAAAATAATAGCTAGAAATGGCTAGTTTTTGTCTCCAACGGCCAAAATTGATTTTGCAAGTATTTAAAGCCTCTCCAACAGTCAAAAATAATATAGAGAAGTTATCCAAAGTGATTTTGAGTTGAGAAGACTAAAAACCTTCTATTTTCACTTGTATTTCACTCCTATCCTTTGAAAAAGTGTTTGAGCTTAACTTTGTGCATCTTAGATTAGCTAGGTGATGAATTGTACTTCATCTTTTCTTCATTTCTTGATTACTTAGAGTGTGCAAGCCACTTTAAGGAGTTGATCAAGTAGGGTTAGCTTGGTTGTTGTGGTAGGTTCTAACTTAGCCTGAGAAAAGTTAGTTTTGGATTTTGGTTGATCCCATGAAAAACCATTGTTAAAGGTTGTGGTTGAGCCTTTGAAAAGCCATTTTGGGTTTTGGTTGATCTCGTGAAAAACCATTGTTAAAGGTTGTGGCTGAGCTTGTGAAAAGCCATTGTAAAAACTTGGTGGAAGCTCGGGAATTCCATTGATTTTAGTGAACTGGTTTGAAAATCCTTGATTAGGAGATCAAGGTAGTGGATGTAGGTTAAGGGGACCGAACCATTATAAATCATTGTGTTTTGTCTACTTTCTTTTGTTTTCTTCTTACTCTCAGCAATTGAATCATTCCTCTAGCAAGCTTTAAATTTCCATTTTTAAATTCCTTTAATCAGCTTTTTACTTGGAAAAAATTTTAGTGTCATTCCAAAAGTGCTATTCACCTTCCCTCTAGCACATTCTTTGGGACCAACAAGTGGTATTAGAGCTTAACCCTCATTTTTAAGGCTTAACATCCTTAGGGGAGATCCAAATGGCTCTAGAAAAATCTGTTGATGCTAAGGATCAATGCATTAATATGCCTCATCTATTTGATGGATTAAACTATCCTTATTAAAGTACTAGAATGTCCATTTATATTAGGGCTTATGACTATGAGATATGGGATGTCATTACCGATGGTCTTTTCATTCCTATGATTACAAATTCTGTAAATGGTGAGAAAACTCCCAAAGATAGAAGAAATAAATGGATTGAAGCTGAAATGAGGAAAGTACAAACGAACTCTTAGGCCATGCACACTCTTTTTTGTGCACTTCATTATAGAGAATACGATAAAGTGTTCATGTGCAAAAGTGGCAAGGAAATTTGACAAAAATTAGAAGAGTTATATGGAGAAATAAAGAAGCAAAAGGAATTCGAAGACAACTCTTGTGAGAATCAATGCTCAACAAGCAATATGGCAAATGCACACAAAGAATCAAGTGAAGATAAATCCTTAAATCAAATTGAATTATGCCTCATGGTTCTTGAAGAGATAAAGGTAACTTCTTCATTTTGTGAACTTAATTCATATGCTTTTGATGAATTGCATGTTGCTTTTGAGGATTTAGCATTTTAGTTTGAGAAAATGAATGTAAAGCACAAGAAAATTATTTCCATACTCGATGTTGAAAATGAATTTTTGATGAAAGTAAAAATTGACTTGGAAAAAGAAAAAGAAAATTTGGAAAAAGATTTTAAAGCTTACCAAAAGAAAATTGATATTTTGGAAAAAGAAAATTTTGATGTGAAAAGAAAATTTGAAGATTTATTAAATGAGAAACAAAAGGCTTTCATGAATTCTTCATCTTCCAAAATGACCAAATGCAATCATTGCACATTTTTTAGTTATTATTCATACACTTGTCCAATTAAAAAATGTTTACCTTATAAATTTAGACAAGTATGGGTTCTAAAAGGAACTTTATACAACAAGAATAACTGTAGTACCCCATATTTTGATACTATGGCTAATAAAGTTTACGGATGCCAATTGAGGTTAATTACCAAGTTAAAAAGGATAATTCAGAAGTGAACCTGTGAAATCTCGATCTCTATAGACACATAACTAGAAGTAGACGTGATAATGCGGACTAGGGGTTATTTCGTAATTTCTCTTGGTGAGCTCTTACGAGTGGGTTTTCTTGATGCTATTAAGGTCTAAATAGGCCTAAGGAAGGAATAAATGATGTTTATGATGGTAAATAAATGAAGAAGATAAAAATAATGATAATTTCCATGGTAGGGGCAAAATAGTCATTTTGTAGCTCGGGTCTAAATTTTTATGTTTTCATGAACTTGAGTATTTCTAGACTATTATGGACCTTGCCCTAGTGTCAAAAGAGTAAAAAGTTACACAAAGGATGAGAGGAAGACAAAGTCACCATGTTAAGGGCATTTTGGTAATTTATGTGAGAAATGATAAACTTTAGATACAAATATCTAAAGCTCCAGCAATTTTCAGCAGCCTCTAGCCATTTCTTCTTCCTTTCCCCTATCACGTTTCTTCATCTCCATGGGAGCCTCCCTTAAAGCTTCCATAACTTTCTCTCTCTAGCTTCAATTTCATGCTTTTGAGCACTTTTTCATAGAACCTTTTGTGCTCTTTCACTCTCTCACCTTAAAACCCTTAAAAAAGTCTTACTTCCATTTTCTTCTCACTAGTTGGACATGTAGAGAGAGAGAGAGTGATTTCCCTTGTTAGCTTGAAGAATTTTGAAAGAGAATTCAACTACAAAGACCATCAAGGTGAGTATAAGTTATGGTTAAATTTCTTTAGTTGTTGATAATGGCTACCAATAGGGTTTGTGAGTGTTTATCATTGAGGTTGTTTATTCACTCTTAGGGTGACTAAAGTAGTGTGAATAACTAGCCATTTAATGGCAATTGGAAGCTCGTTAGGAATAACTAGTGGAACTTGATTAGAAAAGAGCTTTTGGATTATATTTATGAGACCTCGACCTTTATAAGCTCGTAACTAGGCATGACGCAATAACACGAGCTAGGGGTAGTTTCGTCATTTCCTTAGTAAGTCCCTAAAAGTAAGTTTTTAAACAATATTATGGCCTAAGTAGGCCCAAGGCATAAATGAATGATGAAATACGGGTAAAATGGTGAAGGAAATAAAAATAATGATGATTCTCGAGGTAGGGGCAAAATGGTCATTTTTCATCTTGGGTCAAAATTTTAAGTTTTTGTAAACTCGAGTATTTTTAGACCCTTGTGGACCTGGCCTCAGTGTCAAAAGAGTAAAAAGATTGCACAAAGGATTGGAGAAGAATAAGCTAGCTTGTTAAGGGCATTTTCGTAATTTAAGTGAAGTTGGATAAGCTTGAGTTATAAATATCAGCTTCTAACAGCTTCTTTTCACATTTTCAGCAGCTTCTTCTTCTCCTTCCTTCTTCCTTCTCACGTTTCTTCATCCTCCATGGAAGCTTGATATGAAACCTCCATAACCTTTCTCAAACTAGCTCCAATTTTCATGCTTTTGTGCACCCTTTCATAGAACCTATGTGTTTTTTCACTCTCTCACTTTAAAACCCTTGATAAGTCTTACTTCCATACTTTCTCTCACTAGCTAGGTGTTTTAAAGACAAAAAGAGGGAGCTTCAATGATAGCTTGAAATTTTTTGGAAAGAATTTCAATTACAAAGCTACCAAAGTGAGTAGTGAATTAGAATTGATATTTAAGTGTTGAGAATGTCTAGTAGTTAGATTTGTGAGTGTTTTATTGTTGCTGTTGTTCATTCACTTTGGAGTGATTAGGATAGTGAAAATAGATAGCCATTTAAATGGCAATTGGAAGCTAGCTAAGAGATAGCTTTTAGAATTTATAAGTATGTGAATTGACATAATGGTGATGCTAATGTGATGATAGGTTCCAACGAAGCCCCATCGCCCCATTTGGACTATTAGGGAAGTTAGAGTCGACTAAAGGTTCAACAAAATATCGGTGAGTGAACTTGCATTTGAATGTATTTGCACAAAACCTTTGAATGATTTTATCCAACTTTTCTTAAAAACGGGTGCCTTAGGAACGAGCCTTTGATAAATTGTCTCTATATGTGGCATATGGCTATTATGGATTCTTGTACTACTACATTATGTTGATATATATATATATATATATATATATGTTGTGCATTGATGGTTGATATTGTGTGATAATGATGACCGTGCGTGTGCACGATGTGGGGGAATGCACATGCCGGTGATGACGGTGTTGAGGGAGTTGGATGATGAAAGTGCCCGTGTGCACGATGTGGGGGGATGCACACGATGACACTAATTGTGCACGATGTGAGGGGATGCACACGATGACCCCGGCTATGTGCACAATGTGGGGGGATGCACATGAGCTGGGTGAGACGATGGTGGTATTGGTGTTTTTCTATGTATATATGTATATATATGTTTATGAAATAAAAGCTCATGAATATGGTATATGATTGTAATGCATATGAAAATTTGGCATGTTGAACTTTGGGAATTTTTAAGTGTTTCATGTTGATTTTGTCATTTCAGCAAGATGGCCTTATTCTTGAGAGAATGGAAACTTTTCTTTGGTGCCTTGTTTCTCGCTGCAGCAAGAATTATTCTCGCTGCAGCAAGAAACTCTCAAGTTTGAGGGGTCTGCCTGACCTGATTCTCTCCACAGCGAGAAAATTTCTAGAGCTTCTCACTACAGCGAAAAACATTCTGTTTTGGCCACTTGAATTTCGCTGCAGCGAGAAACATTCTGTTTTGGCCACTTGAATTTTGCTACAGCAAGAAAGAATCTCGTTGTAGCGAGAAACGTTCTGTCCGATATGCTATCTTGCTGGTTTTTGCCATACTTTTCCATTTCATTTACACCATAGTTGAGCATGGACTCCCAACATTTAGGGGATTATCTAATTAAGTTTGAAATGAGGAATTTTAGAGAGAAACCCTCGTCCAGTTAATAACTTGAGCTCAAATTTCACTGCAGCGAGAATGCCTTTCTGCTACAGTGAGGACCCAACGTTTCATTTAACTTGCTTGTATATCATTGAAGCTTTCATTCTTCAAATTCTTTGTTATGTATGGATTCATCATTATCGAATGATTAGCCATTTAAAGGGATTAACCATTTAAGGGTTTAACGAGGGGTTTTTTAATAAGAATGAAACTAAATTGCATTGTTTTGAAAATAAATGCATCATGATTTCTTTAAACCTTCCTTCTCGTTGCTTGTTCCCTTCTTATGTTCACTCACTGAGTTTATACTCACCGTTTTCAACTTCATGTTTTCAGGATCAAGAGGCAGTCGATAACTAGGTTGAGGTGCCCTCGTGATTCGTCTCTTTGGTAGGTATCTCGACATTCAATAGCTGTACGTCGCCCAGGTCTCTCCGCTGGAAGTCAAGTGCTCTTTTGTTGTGTATAGATAAACCAATGTAAATTATTAAAATATATGTTGAGACAATATATGTACACTTTAATTGGCATGCCACTATGAGTTGGCAATGCTTAGTATTATTTTGATTCAAAGTTATGAAATGTGACCTAGCAAATTTTGATGGAATGATGAACAGGTCATATTAATAGGCTTGCTTGGGCTTAGTGGACTACATCCATTGGGCCCATGCGTTGGTCATGGCCCGAAATTTGGTTCTTGACAATATTATTGCCAATTTGGGTTGGTTGTGATGTTTTGTATGTATAGGTTACAACAAGGCCTCACATGTCCATTTGGAGTATTAGTTGAGGTTAGAGTCAAGCAAAAGAATCAACAAGACCGATGAGTGAACTTGCATTTCAAAATTTGCTTTGGGAGATGTAAATGTATTTGGATGAAACATTTGAATGATTTTATTCAACCTTTGTTTAAAAATATGTGCCAGGGAACAAGCCTTTGATAAAATGCTTTGATGTTGTGAAAATGTGAAATGTGTAAAAGGATGAATCCATGTGCTATTATATTATGCTAGTATGTATGTATATGAATATACATTGTGCATTGATGAATAATGTTGTGTGAGGATGTTGAAGTGTGCGAGTAGAGAGTGCACACATGATGATGTTAGAGTGTGCGAGTAGGGAGTGCACACATGATGATGTTGAAGTGTGTGAGTAGGGAGTGCACACATGATGATGAATGCATATGTATATATATGTGTGTGTTATAGAAAGTTATGAAAATATTTGTGATTGTGCTCCAAGTTGGCATTGTTAATTGCTCTCAAATTGTTTTTCATTTCAACAAGAAAATGGCTTTTGATGTAACAAGACCCATTTCAATTAAAATGCTCTGTTTCTCGCTGCAGCGAGATTCATTTTCTCTGCAGCGAGAAACTCTCGAGTTTTGGGGGTCACACTGGCTTGATTTTCACTGCAGCGAGAATAAATAGCAAGATTCAATTTCGCTGCAACAAGAAACTCTCGAGTTTTGGGGGTCACACTGGCTTGATTCTCGCTGCAGCGAGAATAAATCTCATTGCAGCGAGAAACTCTCAAGTTTTGATGCAATGCTTTCATTTTGATGAAGATTTTAACTACCTTCTCATTCGAAATGGGAAAAGTAGTAAACATCAAAGTTGTAGGCCTACCTCTTATATTTCTAATGGTTGAAAAATTAGGTCAATTGGACTTTTGCAGTGGGAGATATGATAGAAAAACTCAAACATATGCAAACTAAGATTATTTCTCGCTATAATGAGAAATTTGCTGCCATGCTTGCTACCTTGCTTGATTTTGACATATTTTTCACCCATTTAACTTCATGGATTGATCATGAGTTTTTGCAATACTATGAGGTTATTGATCAAAGTTTGAAATGAAGGGGTTCTAGTAAGAAATTAAATCAATTGCATTGTTTTTGAAACAAGTGCATCGTGATTTCCAAATTCTTCCTATCGATTGCTTGTTCCCTTTTTATGTTCACTCACTGAGTTTTATACTCACATTTTTAAATTTCATGTTTTCAGATTCGAAGACAGTTGGGACCTAGATTGAGTGTCTACATATGCTCATCCTTTTGGTAAGTACTATGGCATCTCAGTAGCTGTCCTTCATCCATGGTCACTCCGCTAACGGTCAAGAGTCTTATGCTTGTCTACATGTATAAGTAATGAAGACCACTAAGATTCATGTTAAAAATCAAATATGTATATTTGATTACTGATGCCACTGTAAGGTGGCAAATGAGTGATACTATGTTAGCATAATACAAATGTGAATATTGGATTGCTATAAAACGTTATTGAAATATTTATAATTAAGAATTGCAATATGTGGTTTTAGAAATGATGGTTGGGATTAATGATCGGGATTGTATAAATAGGCTTGCTTGGGTTTAGTGGTCTATGCCTATTCGGCCCATGCGCCAGTCATAGCTCAAAATTTAGGCTGTGACAATAACTTTCAAGGATCCAAAGCAATTTGGATACCAAAAATCAAATGAAAAATGTCTCTTGTAGGTGTGCTAGAGCAAGGAAGAACAATTCTTAAAGAATGAATGCTCTCTAGTTACACATAAAGGAAAATGGGTGATCTCTAAGCTAAAAGCCTTTTGTTTGTTTAAATGAGAATTTTGATTGTTTATTTATTGAATGTTTCATTGATTTAGCTTGATTTCTAAAATGGTTTGCTTTTCTTAATTGAAAACTTTGGTTGCCTATTCTTGCTTGAATATTAAGTGCATAATTCTTTGAGCTTTATTGATAAATCTTGGCTATGCAACTTGATTTGATATGATACATACTATAAGTTGCAAGGAAGTAAGAATCTAATGATTGAGTATGTACTTATATTTGAACTTGAATATATTATCATTCTTATTTTGAGAAAATTGTTTTATCAAGATTGCTTGATTATGGAAGATTGTTTCTATAAAATTTCCTCATGTTTTGTGAAATTGTTTCCATACTACTTCTTTGAGGAAAAATGATTTTTGAGCATAATTTTGAAACCTAAAAGGTTGCATAATGTGATAAAAATATGAGCATACGTGATGACTTACACTCACACCTATTCAAGTAGCCTAAAACATGGAAAATTGAGTTGAAAAATTGTCCTTGATTTTCTTGTGCCTAACATAAGTTGACCATTTGAACAATCTTGATCTACATTCTAGAACTTGCTTCAAGATGGTTGATAATGAGCTTGAAAGTTTTGACTACTTTGATTGGTACTTTTAAAGCAAAATGAGCTTATATGAGAAAAATGTTGCCATCCTTTAAGTTTAGAATGATTTATGAATTGAATAAGTTTGTTTCATAATGAAAATACTTATTACTTGTTCTTATTGGATGTGCATGCTTGCTTGTAAACTTGAATGGTCATAAGGGCATTTTTGGAAAATAATTGTGAGATATTTGCAAATGACCCTTGACATGCATAAACATGATTCATTATGCTTATTACACATTTCATAAATCATTTCAAGCGTAAATGAACAAAATTGAGTGATATTGAGCTCATGATTTTTCACAAAGCATGTTTAATCTTGAACGTTTCAAGTTGAAAAGTTTGTAACGAAAGATTAAACCTTTATCAATTGATTTTCTTGCAAAATCTTTTCATTTTCTTTGATTGAAATTGATTTATTGTTTTTGATGATATAGCATGGTTGAGCAAAATTGATTTGATACATGAATTGCATAAATCCCATTTTGCTTGATATTTCTCTCATGATTTATAAAATAGATTGAAAGAGTTTTCTTAAGTATAATCATGAGTATGATAATTTGACATTGATGATATTTTAAGCAAAGTACAAACCTTCTTGTAATGCTTGAGGCTACAATGATTTCAATGATATAAAGCTTGAACAAGAATGCTTTATATTGAAAGTGCCATTATGTCTTGTTCTTGTTGCAAAGGAGTGCTTGAACAACCACAAGGGCATTTTTGTTCATATGCCGGAAAATTGTTAAAAATGTTAAATTTGATGCTAATTATGCTTAAACATTGTTTAAATGATTTTTGTACATGTTATAAGCCATAGTCACGCATCATGATGTAAATTGAATATGTTTGAGCATATTAGAGACATGATTCTTCAAATGAGCATTTCAACTTTTTAGCATTTGTGAACAATGAACAATATAAGCCAAAATTTGAGTTCACATGTTTTTTCTTGAAGAATCTTTGATTATACATGTCCAAAATGATGTTCTAAATATGGTTGAAATGAAATTCTAAATTATTCTCACACAAATCCATGTTTTGAGATCATTATGCCTTAGAACATTGCATGTTTTGCACCTTTTTCTGGCTTTTCAATATGCAAGAATCAAGCATAATTGACTCTTTATCATAGCTAGTCGCCTATTGGAGAACAAAATTCAAACAATGTTATTGGAATGATAAAAAGTGGAATCCATGGATATTTAGTCGACTTTTGAGTGCTCTAAAGCCAAAATGGACAGGTTTTGAGTTCCAAATCCACTTTTGACCAGAAACAAATTAATCAATTAAAAGACTTTTTAATTGATTAAATGGAACATCCTTTATTCTAGAACAAGTTTAATTGATGAAAACATGATTTTAATCAGTTAAGCTCTCGTAAGTACTGAAAAGCCACTTTTAATTGATCAGAATAAGAAATTAATACACAATAGATATGAGAATTCATTAAAAACATATTCAAAGCAATTCAATCCAAGTTCATGCTCATCAAGCATTCCTAATTCTCTTTTAAATTTACAAAATTGGTCTTCACTCAAGGTTTTGGTGAAAATATAAGCTAATTGATGCAAGGTATGAACAAATTCAATTTTAACATCTCCTTTAAGCATATGATCTTTAATAAAGTGATGTCTAATCTCAATATGCTTAGTTTTAAACAAGAATATTTGAGATGTTAATGGCACTAGTATTGTTACAAAAGATAGGAATATTATGCATGAACATGCCAAAGTCATTTAATTATTTCCTAATCCTTAAAATTTGTGCGCAACAACTACCTACTCAAATATATTCAACTTCAGTACTTGAAAGAGCAACTGAATTTTGTTTCTTACAAGATAAAGATATAAGCATGGTTCCAAGAAATTGACAAGTACAATTAGTACTATTCTGATCTACTTCGCTGCTAGCAAAATCAATATCGAAACAGCCAAAAAGTTCAAAAGATGACATTTTTTAGATACAATAAACCTAAGTCTTGGGTATCCAAGAGGTATTTAAATATCCTTTTTACAATAGTTAAGCGTGATCTTTAGGACATGATTGAAATCTTGCACATAAGCACATACTAAACAATATATCAGGACTTTCTGTTAAATAAAAAAGTGAACCAATCATACCTTTATAGAGTTTTTGGTCCACATCATTTCCTTTCTCATTTCTATCAAGCTTTGTAGAGGAGATCATAGGTGTTCTAACTAATTTCACATTCATCATACCAAACTTTTTCAGCATCTCCTTAGTGTATTTAGCTTGGTTGATTAACATCTCATTCTCACATTGCTTGATTTGTTGACCAAGGAAGAAACATAATTCTCCTATCATGTGCATTTAAAACTCACCCTGCATTTCTTTAGCAAAATTCTCACACAACTTTTCATTAATAGCACTGAAGACTATATCATTCACATATATTTGAACAAGTAAATCATTTTTGCTTTTCTTAATAAAAAGTGTAGTATCTACACTCCTTTTAAAAAAATCCTTTTTCAGTCAAATTTTTTCAATGTCTTTCATACCCAGCTTTAAGAGCTCACTTCAATCCATGTAATGCTTTATACAATTAATAAAATTGATCAATCTCCTCAAAATCACCAAAACTAGGGGGCTGTTTCACATATACCTCTTATTGGATAAGATAATTTAGAAATGCATTTTTAACATTTATTTGGAACAATTTGAAATTCATGTAACATGCATATGCAAGCAAAAATATAGTTGCTTCTAATCTAGCTACAGGAGCAAAAGTTTCATTGTAATCAATACCTTTCTCTTGACTGTAACCTTGAGCAACTAACCTTACCTTGTTCCTTTCAGATTGGCCAAGTTCTTCTTGCATGGTTATCATCCAACTCTCTTCCTTTTTTGCTTCCTCAAAATCCTTGGGGTTCCATGTGTGATATATATGCCACAAATTCACAAGCTTCTTTTAGTCCTCTTTTGGTTTTGACACCTTCAAAGGGATCTTTAATTATTTTCTCTTAAGGATGATTTCATACAAATTTTTAAGTTCTAAGAAGATCATTATACTATTCTTCAATTCTTTACAAGTCCTTCAATGGTGGTTTTTCTTCATTTCATTTTTTGGAGTTGTCTTCATCATCTTCTTTGTTCTCCAAGTTCATCTTTTCCATTTTCTCCTCAATAACATTTGCATCATCATCACGCATTACTTTTCTTAGTGCAACATTAGTCTCATAAAAAACAACATGAATAAATTCTTCTACAACTAATGTTTTTTTGTTAAACAATTTATAAGGTTTAGAGTTTATTGCATAACCTAAGAAAACAACTTCATCACTCTTAACATCAAACTTTCCCAAGGTGTGTTTTCATTATTTAAAATAAAGCATTTGCATCCAAAATTCCTTAAATGTGCAATGTTTGGTTTTCTTCCTTTGTAAAGCTCATAAAGAGTTTTTGAAATCATTGGTTTATTTAAAATAAAAAAGCTGTATTTACAGCTTTAGCCATAAAATATTTTGGCAAATTGTTTTCACAAAGCATTGTTCTTGCCATTTTCTTCAAAGGCCCATTTTTTTAACAACTCCATTATGTTGTGGAGTTTTAAGGCTCAAAAATTTTGATCAAAACAATTTTCATTGCAAAATATTTCAGAATCACAATTTTCAAATTGATAACTCTATTATATATAGTTATTTTTAACACATTTTGGGGGCTTTAGTAGCTAGACCTTAGAGTTTTAGGTTCAGATTTTAGCATTTTAAGTGTTTTTCTAATGTAAGTTAGATTACATGTTGAATAGTTAAATTAAGTTATTTTAGTTTAATTTTACTTTATTTTGTTTTTAATTTACTTTAAGAAGAGTTAATGCAATTCTTTCATGGTTTTTGTCCAGGATATGTGATGAGCAAGGTGAAATTGAGTTATGATAGCATAAGTATGGTGAACGTGTCACACGTACATGTCGTAATTTAAAGTTAAGGGAATGGGATATAATTTTATGTTTACCACTTTGCAAAGTTTAGAATAGATAGAGGTGAAAATCACATTTGAAGATGATAGGCAATTGCAGACTGCACATAAGGTAACATGGTGCTTGAGGCTGTGATGCTGAGTTACTCAAGGCAGTGATGCTGAAAGGACCACCCCGCATTGTTAGAAGCTTATGATCATGGTGTTGGGCTGGATGGGTGCATCATACTGAAGGTTGATAGCATGGCGTCGCAGAACCAAAAAGGAGTGTCGTGGTGCTACCAAAGCTTGTCATAGTGCCGCGGTGCCAAGAAGTCATGGCCGCAGTACCACTCTGACTTCTAAAATTAAAATTTTGATCGAAAATTGGAAAGTAGGGCATCTTGCACATATTTATGAGGTTTTTTGAGAGTATTCAAAGAGAGAGACAACAACAGCTTTTTTAGAGAATTGGAGATACTAATCAATCAAGAATTCAAGAGCAATTGAGAGAGTTTCGTAATCAGCCAGGGTTCAACATTAGTTTATTTCTCTCTTTTTATGTTTCTTTTTTTTTTTTGTTTTAAATTCATGGCTAAATTTCTTTGGATAGTGTTTTATCTAGATATTATGAAATAATTTGGTTATCTAGTATTATGGTGGATTTCAACATGTAGTCTGAATACTTGTTTTTTTTTTTTGTTATTTATCATGAATGGGTATTGTTTTACTTATTCAAATATATTCTTAATGCCTTGAATTGCCTAATTAACAATTAATTGATTCATGAATCTAATTAGAAACCGACATTGAGATTTTAGGTTGGACTAAGATTTGAATAGTGTATGTTCACATCACTTTGGCGATCTGATTTGCGATTCGGGTAGATATATGCCAATTGCCATACATAGCTAAATTAGGACACTTGCTTAATGAACTTAATTTAATTGATTCCTATAGACATATAGTGAACTGATTAAGTTAGGTATTTGTACAAGCATCTCGATGGAGATTTGTCCATACCTTTGGATTCTAGATTAGTAAAATCACCAAAAAAAGATCAATAACAAGAAAAGCTAGTATAAGATGAAATATTGAATAAACCAATGATCCTATGTCTTTAATCTGCTACTTTTCTCAACATATTTAGTTTTTGCTGGTTAACTTATTATTTAGTTTTGATTGTCTTTGATTAGTTTTTCAATTATCAATTAGCTTAAATAAGATTAATTTGTTATATAATTTTAGTACTTAGTGAAACTTTAGAAACAAATCCTCGTGGGAACGATAATTTGGACTTTTTGTCTATATTACTTGTTCGATATGTATACTTACATGTGCAAACTTACAACAAGTTTTTGGCACTGTTGTTAGGGATTTTGTTTTTTTATTATTTGTTAATATTAAAATTTCACATATTAGTCTTACTTTAAGTTTTATTTCTTTGTTTTGTAAGTGTTCAGTCGTTGTATGAAAAGAGCAAACAACTTGAAGACTATGCCGTGTGATCTAGAAATTAAGAGAACATTTCGTAGACTTCGACATAACAATCAACAAGGTGTTGCTCCAATAAATACAATGGCTGATCAACAAGGTGAACAGCAAATCCAAGTGCGCATAGTAGCTGAAAATCATTGGTTAGGGGATTATGTTTGTGAGACCCCAACCTCTATAGGCTTGTAACCAAGCATAGATGTAATAATACGAGCCAAGGGTAGTTTCGTCATTTTCTCTAATAAGCTCCCAAAAGTAAGTTTTAAACAATATTATGGCCTAAGTAGGCTTAAGGCATAAATGGATGGTGAAATTAGGGGTAAAATGGAAAGGAAACCAAAATTTTGACGATTTTCATGGTAGGGGCAAAATGGTCATTTTTCACCTCGGGTTAAAATTTTAAGTTTTTATGAACTTGAACATGTCTAGACAATTATGGACTTTGTCCCTGTGTTAAAGGAGCAAAAAGATTTCATAAAAGATTGGAGGAGAGTAAGTTAATTGGTGAAAGGGCAAATTGGTAATTTTATGGGAATGGATAAATTTGGCCTATAAATATCTTGAATTTCCAGCAGCTTCTTGAAATTTCCAACAGCTGTCTTCTTCTTCCCTTCTCCTCTCTCACGTTTCTTCAATTCTTCCATGGGAGTTTTCTTCAAGCTTCCATAACTTTCTCTTTCTAGCTCCAAATTTCATGCTTTTGGTGTACTCTTCCATAAACCCTTATGCTCTTTCATCCTCTCACTTTAAAACCCTTCAAAAATATGGTTTTCATGCTTTCTCTCACTAGTTGGGCATTTTAGAGAGAGAAAGAGAGAATTACCCCACTGATTTGGAAGCAATTAGAAGAGAATTTGACTACAAAGGAGCCTTAGGGTAAGTGATGAATTAAGCTTGGTTTTTAGCTGCAGAAAATGGCTAGTAATTGGGATTTATGAGCTGTTTTATTATTGATTATGTTCATTACTTTTAGTGATTAAGATAGTGAACATAGATGGCCATTTAATGTGGCAATTGAAAGCTAGTTTAGAGATAGCTTTTAGGGGTCATAGTGTGTAAATTGATCTATTGTTTATGTTAATGTGATCCTAGGTTTTAAGGAAGC
>NC_030850.1:21928191-21965978 GCF_000208745.1 Theobroma cacao | reverse complement strand
CTGGAAGTCGAGTGTTATTTTGTTTTGTATAGACAAACTTAATGTAAATTATTAGAATACATGTTGTAGACATTGTATGTAAATTTTTAAGGAGTAATGCCAGTACGAGTTGGCAATGTATATCACTATTTTGATTCAAAAGTATGAAATATGACTTAGTGATATTTGATGGAATGATGAGTAGAATAAATAGATAGGCTTGCTTGGGCTTAATAGGCTACGTTTATTGGGCTCTTGCGTAGATCATGGCCCGAAAATTTAGGTCGTGACAATGTTGCTCCGTTGGTACATGAAATTCCATCGAGCATTTGAAGGCCAACTATTCAAGCAAACAATTTTGAGATCAAGTCAGCTATCATCACCATGATTCAAACCTCAGTCCAATTTAGGGGCCTTCCAAATGATAATCCAAATGGCCATATATCAAACTTCTTGGAGATTAGTGACACTTTCAAATAGAATAGTGTCACAGATGATACAATTTGTTTGAGTCTTTTTCCTTTCTCATTGAGGGATAACGTTAAAGCATGGCTGAATGCACTCCCCACTGGCTTAATAACAAAATGGGATGATCTTGTTTAGAAGTTCCTTGCCAAGTTTTTTCCTCCAACTAAGATAGCAAAAATTAGGAATGATATTACATCATTTATGTAGCAAGATTCTAAATAGTTGTTCGAAGCTTGAGAAAGATATAAAGAATTACTTCGGCGTTGTCTTCATCATGGTTTTCCAAAGTGGCTTTAGGTGCAAACTTTTTACAATGGTTTGAGTGGGCAGGTCCAAACCATTATTGGTGCTGTTGTGAAAGGAGCTTTAATGACTGAATCGATAAATAAGACATATGATTTATTAGAAGAGATATTTGCAAACATGGCCAATGGAACAATCAATGCATAAGAGAGTAGTTGGAATTCATGATGTAGATGCCATGTCAGCACTATTTGCTCAGATAACAACTCTAACTACAACTCTTAAATCTTTTAGTACTAACTTTGTGCAAAGTCCTTTTATAGCTTATGAGTATTATGGAGATAATCATGCCACTCATTAGTGTCCAACCTCAACAAAAACAATGCAATTTATGGGGAAGAGATAGCAAAATAACCTTTACTCTAACACTTGCAACCCAAGGTGGAGGAATCATCCAAATATCTCTTGGGCTCACAATCAAGGGGTGTCATCAACTTCATGGCCGAATGCACCTCTGAGATTCCAATAGCAAGTCAAAGCACCTCTTTCATAAAAGAAGCCAACTATTGAAGATTTGTTAAGGCAATATATGACACAAAATGATGGCAACATACAAAGTCAAACAACTATCATCCAAAATCAAGCAGCCTCACTTCGAAACCTTAAGACTCAAGTTGGTCAACTTACCAATTTATTGCACAACCAAGCTCAAGGAACATTACCTAGTGATATAGAGGCCAATCCGAGGAGAGAGGGAAAAAAGCATGTCAAGGCCATCAATTTAAGAAGTGGAAAGGAAGTTGAAAGTAAACCATAAGAAGTTGCACAACAAGACAAAATTGGGGAGAATAAGACTCAAATTTCAAGGTCTAGTGATCAATGTCTAATAGAAGTGACTAAGGCAACTGCACCAACACCACCTTTTCCTCAACATTTTAAGAAGCAATAAAAAGAAAGTTTTAGAAATTTATGAACTTATTTAAAAAGCTTCACATCACCATTCCATTTACAGAGGCACTAGAGCAAATGCCATCCTATGTAAAATTTCTGAAGGACATTTTATCCAAGAAAAGGAGATTGGGTGAGTTTAAGACAGTAGCACTCATTGAGGAGCGTAGTGCAATCATTTAGAATAAGCTTCCTCAAAAACTTAAAGACCTAGACAGTTTTACTGTTCCATGTACAATTGGTGCCTTATTCTTTGCTAAGGTTTTAAGTGATTTAGGGGCGAGTATTAATTTGATGCCATTGTTAATCTACAACAATTTGGGTTTGGGGGAAATCAAGCCCACCATTATAACTCTTCAATTAATAGATAGAACTCTCATATATCCAAGAGGCATAGTGGAAGATGTGCTTGTGAAAGTGGATAAATTCATATCCCAACTGATTTTATAGTTCTTGATATGAAGGAAGATAAAGAGGTTCTTGTTATCCTTGGGAGACCTTTTTTACGCACAGCCAGAGAACTCATTGAAGTTGAAAAGGGAGAACTTACCTTGCAACTATAAGATCAAGAGGTAACATTGAATATCTTTTGTGCTTTAAAGTTCATTAATGATCATGATGAGTGTTTTGCAATTACTGTGGTAGATAGGGCCACAAGTGAAGTCTTTATGGAAAATCATCCTAATGACTTACTTGAAGCATCATTGATTTCTAAATTGAGACTAGTAATGAAGAAATTATAAAATGTGTTAATGCATTGAATGCCCTGTCTCTGTTATTGGGAACTCGGTTTGAACTGTTAGATTTGTCTTCATATTCATCCTCACCAGTGAAACCTTTAATTGAGGATCCCCCTGAGTTAGAACTGAAGCCATTGCCAAAACATTGGAGGTATGCATATCTTGGAAACTCATGTACTCTTCCAATTATTGTTGCATCTGATCTTAATAATAAACAGGAAGAAAAGTTACTTAGAGTTTTGAAAGAGGACAAAAAAGGCATTGGGGTGGTCAATAGTTGATATCAAGGGGATAAGTCCTTCAATATGCATGCATAAAATTTTGTTAGAGGATAATCACAAAGCCACTATTGAGCATCGATGAGATTGAATCTAATTATGAAAGAAGTAGTCAAGAAAGAAATAATCAAGTGGCTTAGATGCTGGCATCATTTATCCTATTTTAGATTGTGAATGGGTAAGCTTGGTGTAATGCGTACCAAAAAAAGGTGGGATGATAGTGGTGGCTAACGAAAACAATGAGCTCATTCCCAAACGAATAGTCATGGGATAGAGAGTATGCGTGGATTACAGAAAGCTAAACAAGGTCACAAGGAAATATCATTTTCCTTTATCTTTCATTAACTAAATGTTGGAAAGGTTAGCTAGAAGAGAGTATTACTGTTTCTTGGATGGATACTCAAGTTATAATCAAATTTCCATAGCACCAAAAGATCAAGAGAAAACAACTTTCACATATCCTTATGGTGTTTTTGCATTTAAAAGGATGCCATTTAGATTGTGTAATGCTTTGGTCACGTTTCAACAATGCATGATGTTTATCTTCTAGGATATGGTGGAGAAAACCATAAAGGCATTTATGGATGATTTCTCTGTCTTTGGCAATAATTTTGATGAATGTTTGCTCAATCTAGATAGGGTATTGCAAAGATGTGAGGAGACGATCCTAGTTTTAAATTGGGAGAAGTGCCATTTTATGGTACAAGAAGGCATTGTTCTTGGTCACAAGGTGTCGAGCAAAGGATTAGAGGTAGACAAAGCTAAGATTGAGACCATTGAAAAGCGTCCACCACCAACCTTGGTAAAAGATACTTAGAGTTTCCTTGGACATGTTGGTTTTTATTGACGATTCATTAAGGATTTTTCCAAAATTGCTAAACCTTTGTGCAATCTTTTAGAAGAAGACATCCCATTTAAATTTGATGATGCATGTCATGCTACATTTATAGAAACTGAAAAAAGGTTGACAATTACACCTATTATTGTAGTTCCTGATTGGTCACTCTTATTTGAACTTATTTGTGATGCTAGTGACAAGGTTGTAGGTGCAGTGTTAGGATAGAGAAAGAATAAAATTTTTCATTCTATATATTATGCAAGTAAAACCTTGATTGAAACTCTAATGCACTACATTACCACTAAGATAGAATTATTAGCTATTGTGTATGCATTTGACAAATTTTGCTCATATTTGATTAGCACTAAAGTTATTGTTTATACTAACCATTATGCAATTAAGTATTTGATTGCTAAAAAAGATGCCAAGCCAAGGTTAATAAGATGGGTTCTGCTGTTATAAGAATTTGATTTAGAAATCAGAGACATAAAAGGTTCAGAAAATCAAGTAGCCAACTATTTGTGCTAGAGCATGACAACCAAGGTAAAGATGTGACTTTGATCAACGAAACTTTCCCTGATGAACAATTGTTACATGTTGGTCATAAGAAATTACCATGGTATGTTGACTATGTCAACTTCATTGTGAGTAAGCTTCTACCTCTAAATTTAACTTTTCATCAAAAAAAGAAATTTTTGCATGATGTTAAATTTTATCTATGGGATGAACCATTTTTGTTGAAGAAATGTGCTAACAGAATTATAAGAAGGTGTATTCCAGAGGAAGAAGTTGAAAATGTGTCGAGACATTGTCACTCATATAAAAATGGGGGTCATTTTGGAGGTGATAGAACAACGGCCAAAGTTCTTCAATAAGGTTTGTATTGGCCAACATTATTCAAAAACGCTCATAACTTTATGTTGCATTGTGACAGATGTCAAAGAATGGGAAACATTTTCAGAAGACATGAAATCTCGCTTAACAGCATTTTGGAAGTGGAAATTTTTTATGTTTGGGAATCAATTTCATGGGACCATTCATATCGTCATTCAACAATCGATACATTTAGGTGGCTGTCTATTATGTGTCAAAATGGGTAGAAGCCTCAGTCTTCCCTACAAACATTATTAAGGTGGTGATGAAATTTTTAAAGACAAACATTTTCACCAAATTTGATACACCAAGAGCTATTGAGTGATGAAGAAGTCATTTTTGCAATAAATATTTTACAACGTTACTCATAAAGTATGGAGTGTCACACAAGGTAACCACAACTTATCACCCTCAGACGAGCAGACAAGTGGAAGTATCAAATTAGGAAATCAAAAGAATTCTTGAGAAAATGGTATCATTGTCACAAAAAGACTGAGCTAGTAGACTTGATGATGCATTGTGGGCGTATTGGACAACTTACAAAACTCCAATAGGTATGTCCCCATATTAGTTTGTGTTTGGAAAAGCGTGTCACTCCCAGTTGAATTAGAGCATAGTGCATTTTGGGCCATCAAGAAATTAAATTTCGATTTAAAAGCAGCAGGTGAGAAAAGATTGCTTTAATTAAATTAGATGGATGAAATTTGCTTAAATGCTTATGAGAATGCCAAATTGTAAAAGAAAAAGACGAAGAGATGGCATGATCAAAAGATTATCGAGTGCCATTTTGAGCCAAGTCAGCAAGTTTTGGTGTTTAATTCACGATTGAAGTTATTTCTAGGAAAATTGGAATCAAGATGGTTCAAACCTTTTAATATGTCAAAAGTGTTTCCACATGCAGCAATGGAAATAATTGATGGGTTGACCAATGAGATGTTCAAGGTGAATGGACAACGATTAAAGCACTACTAGGTGGACTTATTGATCAACACTGATCGTCCATCCATCTCTTTGACACCAAATGAACTCCACATTGATCTAGCAATGACCCTAAACGAAGTGCTTCTTAGGAGGCACCTCAAGTTTCTCAACATCATTTATCTTAGTATTTTTTTAATTCGAGTCAATTTGAAATTTTAATGTGTCAATTTTATATTTCCTTCCTCGTTAATTGATTGTTATTTATTCGATTGTTGTAGCTATGGACTCTCATGAGGTAAGTAAATTAAAAAAAATGACGTTGCAGAGCCATGAACCCAACGCCAAGTTGTAGTGCATCAGGCCCCCTCTTGTACAAAAACTCAAGAAAAGGCCATTACGATGCCAGAAAGGAGCGTCACGGCACTATGTCACGGGGCTTTAAAGAAAAACCCTGATTTTCCTTTCTCTCACCCTTTCTTCATATTTTAGGGCTCCCTTTTCTCTCTAACCTTTAGATTTCTTCCTTCCCTTTCCACCCACTTTACACCCACCCAGTATTTTTAAATTTCACCAATTTTTTTTTGTGAAGAGTAAGGTTGTCCTTCCATTCATTCTCCACATTTTCTGTATTCTTCAACCAAGTAAGTTAATTTTTCCCTTCTTTTGTCAATTTGTTAGTTAGGAATGGGTTGCTTGAAGTAATGCTAGTTTAAACTAGATGTGTTGGATTTTTTTTTCTTTCTAATCAATTTGTGCTGCATTTCATTGTTGTTGAGGATGAAGGATGACTATCAATATTTGACAGGGCATAGAACTTGTGGGAGGTGTTGTTTTTGTTTCCTAATAATAAAATATAATTGAATGGGTAATTTACTTGGATTGTGGTGGCTTGTTTTAGGAGGAAGTATTTTCTATTTGCGTGAGCGGGATGGCACCAAAGAAAAGAACTCACAAGAGTGGTAGTAAGACTCGATTTGATCACAGTAAATTTGTGTCTACTGATGCCATTGAGAGACATATGCAATTCCTTGTGCATAAAGTCCTTATTCAGGAAAGTGGCATTGATCTCAATCTTGAGCTATATAGTTTTGTTCATAAGGTCATCACTAGGTGGCAATGGGAGAAATTTTGTGACCAACCTAAGGCCGCTGTCTTACCAAGGGTTTATAATATTCTACGCCAATGCCGCTAAACATGTTCATGGCCAAGTGTTTGTACGAGGCTATCAAGTTCGTTTTGATAATGCCACCATCAATCAATTTTATAACTTGATATTGAACATGATGACTATGGCCAGTTCTTAACGGGCAACATTGATTTGGATGGGGTTCTTGGTGTACTTTGTGATGAGGGGGGGAATGGAAAATGACAAAAGGCATACCTGTGTCTTTTAAGGCTAGTACCATGAAGACAGTTCATAAGCTATGGTATCACTTTTTGTTTACTAGATTACTTCCTGTGAAACATATTAGTGACATCACAAGGGATTGAGCTATCTTGTTATATGCCATTATTTCTAGAATGTCAATCAATGTGGGCCAATTGATATTCAACAGTATTGTTCAAGCTAACCGCTTGCTGTGTGATAGACTTTGGTATCCATCATTGATCACCACCTTGTGCAAGAAAGTGGGTGTACGTTGGGATAAAAATGAAGAAATCTTGCAATGTAAAGCATTGTTGGATGTTGAAATTATGAATCGATTTTATGCCCACAAGTTGTCGGCTGCCAGCTATAGTTTTTTTTCGATTCCACGCTGTCCACCACCTTAGAGACCACCTCAACATCTGTGAAGCCTCGACCTTCATAGACGTGTAGCTGATAATTTTATTTTAAAGAATTATTTTATTCCAATTTTGTTACTAAATATTAGCTAAGTCTTCAATTTTCAATTATAATTTACTTATTTTTAGTTGTTTTTACAATTAAGCTACTTTTAAGTTAGTTATTTTAATTTTATATTATTCTTTTTAATTTGGTTATCATTTATTAGTTTTTATATTCCTTTTGTAGGATTAAAAGTGATTGGGCTTAATTTTGGAAAGTAAGGTGTTGAAAGACCCAGAATCTGCTTGCATATACTTCGGTATTTTGGTCATATCTCAAGCTATAGAACTTCAAATGATGTGATTCTTAAACCAGTTGAAAGCTAAGAGACAGAGATACAACTTTGATCAAGATCACTTTGCCCAGTTTTGCCTTGAAGATAGATAAAATCACGTAGGAAAATGGCTGAACGTACTGTATTGGGAATGGAAATTTGTAAAGATGGACAATTGATTTTTGGGCCTCTCATTACACTTTTAAGCCCAAATTAAAACCTAGCTTAAGGAACTTTAGGTTAAGTTTATTAGTATAAATAGGATATGTTTAGCAACATTAGGAGAAGGAACTTTTGAGAGATTCAAGAAACTAGAAGTTGAAGCTGAAACTTGGAGATCAAGTCGGCAATAATTGTTTTGTGTTTTCCTTAACTTTTAATTTTCTTGTTCGTTTCAATGGTTAAATTTATTATAATGTTATTTTATTTTGCAATTATGAGTAGCTAAATTTTTTTTTTCTAGGAATGCAATTGAACTCACATGTAGTCTAAATTTTTAATCTCTTTCTTGCTTATTTTTAATGGGATTTTAATTGTTTATTTCAATTTGTTCTTAATGCTTTTAATTGTCTGGCCACCAATTAAATTGATATAGGAACCTAAGCAAACTTGGGAAAGGGAGTTTAGTGCAGACTAAAATTGGGATAGCATATGATCATATTAATTGATTTGCATGTAGGATAGGGATATACCTATAGGCCATATGTAGCCAGATTAGAACTTGAACTTAATGAGTCTGTTTTAATTTCAATTCACATAGGGATATAGTGTTTTGGTTAAAATAGATATTTTTATAAGATGAGTCGGGAGACCTTTATAAATAATTTAGGACTCTAGGTTAGCAATTCAACCCTTTGAAATAAGTTAATGAAGAGAGATAGGATTTAGATGAAGTGTGAGGGATATTGTAATCCTAGGTTTGTTGATTTGATATTTTCTCAAGTTAATATTTTGATTTTTCTTGTTGGTTTTAATTTTAGTTAATTAGTTTTAGTTAATTAATTAATTTTGATTATTTGGATAAGATTAAATTGTTCTAATTTTAGTATTTAGTAAAATTTTAGATTAATTCCCTGTGGGATCGATACCTTGCTTACTAATATACTATCTATTCGATACGTAAACTTGCGTGTAGGATTTTAATTGACAAGTTTTTGGTGTCGTTGTCGGGGAATTGTTTCTAGACTTTTTACTAATACTAATACCAAGCAATTTGGTTTTACTTCAAATTTTATTTTTCTTGTTTTAATTTTAGATTTTGTTTGCTTGCAGATATCTTTGGTCATTGTATGCAAAGAAGAGAGAACTTGAATCTTGTTCCTTTTGATCTTGAGATAGAAAGAACTTTTAAAAGACATCGAAGGGAGAATTTGCAAGTTGCAACTTTAAATTAGACAATGGCTGAGGATAACAATAATAATGGAAATAATGCCATTAATCTAGATCCCGAAGCAACTAGAGCATTGCGAGATTATGCAGTTCCTTTGTTGCAAGGTTTGCACCAAAGTATTAGGAGACCTTCTATCAATGCAAATAATTTCGAAATTAAACCAGCTTACATTAAGATGATCCAGTCTTCGGTCCAGTTTGGTGGATTACCCAATGATGATCCTAATGCTCATTTAGTTAATTTTTTGGAGATTTGTGATACCTTTAAATACAATAGAGTAACTGATGATGCTATTAGGTTGAGACTGTTTCCATTCTCTTTGAGAGATAAAGCAAAAAGCTGGCTTAATTCACTGCCCAATGGGTCTATCACTACATGGGAGGACTTGGCTCAAAAGTTTCTCACAAAGTTATTTCCGCCTACAAAGACTGCAAAGTTGAGGAACGACATCACCTCATTCACACAATTTTGAGTCCTTGTATGAAGCTTGGGAAAGGTTTAAAGAACTACTGCGAATATGTCCACATCATGGGATTCCTGATTGGTTGCAAGTTCAGACATTCTACAATGGGCTGGTTGGGTCAATTAAAACCACAATTGATGCTGCTGTTGGTGGGGCATCGATGAGTAAGAATGCTGTAGACGCTTATAATTTGTTGGAAGAGATGGCTTCAAATAATTATCAATGGCCTTCAGAAAGGTCGGGTTCGAGAAAAGCTGTTGGAGCATATGAAATTGATGCAATTGGCAACTTAGCTGCACAAGTGACTGCATTGTTCAAGAAAATTGACACACTAGGAGTCCATGCAATTCAAAATTCATGTGTAGTTGGTGAGATGTGTGGAGATGGCCATTCCAGTGATCAATGTTCATACAATTCTACATCAGTCCAATTTGTGGGGAACTTCAACAAGCAACAGAATAACCCATACTCTAATACATACAATCCTAGTTGGAGAAACCACCCCAACTTTTCATGGAACAACAATGCAGGGCCTTCCAATTCAAACCCCAACATGCCTCCTAGTTTTCAACAATAATCTAGACCACCAATTCTTGAAAAGAAGTCCCAAGTGGAAGAACTTATCTTGCAATATATGTCCAAGACTGATGCCATAATTTAGAGCTATGGAGCCTCCTTGAGAAATCTAGAGACCCAAATGGGACAGCTTGCAAACTCCATAAACATTAGACCCCAAGGTGCCTTACCAAGTGATACACAAGTCAATCCCAAAGGTAAGGAACATTATAATGCAGTTACACTTCGGAGTGGAAAAGAAGTTGAAGGGGTGAATGAAAAATCAATTGAATCTTCAAAGGAGTATCTAGATGATGACAAGGCGATTGTTGAGAAATAAGTTGCAGTGGGAAAGGCAGATAATGGGCAAGCTAAAAATCAAGGGAATTTTGAAGCAAATTACCCTCCACCACCATTCCCACAAAGGTTGAAAAAGCAAAGGCTTGATAAACAGTTTGAGAAATTCCTTAATGTTTTCAAGAAACTCCACATAAACATCCCTTTTGCTTAAGCTTTGGAAAACATGCCAAGTTATGTCAAATTCCTGAAAGATATCTTAACTAAGAAGAGGAAACTTGAAGATTTTGAAACAGTGGCACTTACTGAGGAGTGTAGCGCAATAATTCAGAACAAGCTTCCACCAAAACTTAAAAATCCAAGGAGTTTTTCTATACCTTGTACTATTGGTAGATTTAAATTTACTAAAGCTTTATGTGATTTGGGTACAAGCGTTTCAATCATACCATTGTCAACTGCCGAGAAAATTGGACTTAAAGAGATACAACCTGCCACAGTTTCTTTGCAATTAGTAGATGAACAATCAGGTATCCTGTTGGGATTATTGAGGATATATTGGTTAAAGTTGGGCATCTTTACATTCTGGTGGACTTCATTGTGCTTGAGATGGAAGAAGATCAAGAAATTCCTTTAATCTTGGGACGACCATTCTTGGCTACCGCAGGCGCAATCATTGATGTGAGGGAAGGCAAGATAACTTTTAAAATTGGAGAAGAGGTAGTTGAGTTTAATATTTTCAATGCAAATAAACATCCTAGCTCTACAAATTGTTGCTATAGAGTGGAGCTAATTGATAAAGGAAAAGGTGAACCTAATTCTCCACCTATAAGTGAGCAAGCACCAATCTTTGAGTTTAAGCCACCACCTCGGCCTGTGAGAGCTGAGCAATCACCAACGGAGCATCTTTCACCACCATCTAATCGTCCTTTCGAGATTGGACAACAAGTAATGCTGCTTTCTAGATCATACTTCAAGCTTTTTCCATGGAAACGCAAAGAAAGATGGTGGGGTCCTTTCAAAGTAGTAAAGGCTTATCCTTGTGGAATAATTGAGATTTATAGTGAGGATACAGAAACAACCATGGTTAATGGGATGAGCCTTAGACGATATTTCGAGGATGAAGAACTGAAAAAGGGGGCACTATAGTCAAGCTAGTGACTACAAACGAGCGCTTCTTGGGAGGTAACCTAAGTTTCTAAACTTTACTTATTTTTTATTTTTTAAAATTGTTTTTAGTTTAGTTAGAATTTATTTTTTTTGATTTATTAATTTTTTTTGTCTTTTGATTCCTTTTGCAAGTAATTGGTAAAAAAAAAAAGAAATAAGCGCTGCAGCATGAAACAAAATGTTTCAGCATCGCGGCCCTTAAAGGGAGAGCCGTGACGCTGGATGAAGCAACAATTAGTCACTGAAACAGAATGTTTCAACGTCGCTGGCCTCATTTGGAGTGCCGCGATGCTAAACAAACAACGATTGGCAGAAAAGTTAAGCGTAGCCCCGCTCAACCCTGAGAGCCGCGGCGCTCAAGCCCGAAGTGTAAAGCTTCGGGTGAAAAAAAAAATTTTGCTTTGAAAATCTTTTTTATTTTTTTATTTATATATTTTTTTCTTTTTCTTTTCTTCTTTTGTCACTCTTCTTCTTCTTTGACTACCATCCCTACTCCCATTATTCCTCATCTTGCCAATCTCTTGCGTTCCTCTATCTTCCTTTTTTCACTCCAAATTTTTGCATTTTCTTTCTACTTGGATTTTTTTAATTTTTTTTGAAATCCTGCACTCCTAAGTTTTTCAGACTTCCTCATGATTAATGCTTAGAGTGCTGAAAATTTTGAAGATTAGTGCCAATTTCTTGTTACCCATATAATGGATTCATGAACTTTTCATTTGCTGCATATCTAATTGATGAATGCTTTGTTGCTGAGAGTTGATGATGGGTGGTGGCCATGTGGAGGACATGCAGACTGCAGTTTCGAGTAGTGGAGTATTCTTGTCCTTTTTCTTTTATTTTCTTTTATCACATTGAGGACAATGTTCATTCTAAGTTTGGGGGAATAGTTTAGAATTTTGTTAGTTTATTTACATGTTTTATTTGTGTTTTGCATGTTTTGTTGTGTTGAAAAAAAATTGAGATAGGTATATCTTATTCTTGATTGTCCCAATCCTAGGATGATATTTTAATTATCTTTTGATTCTTTGCTTTTGGGAAGCATATAGTTAGGATTTAATTTTATGTGATATTCTTGTGTTAGCTTTATTTTAGAATGTGACTTTCAATAATTTGAAGCACTATACTCTTCTACTTAGAATTTATGTGTGATTTAGAGAAATTTTATATTGATGAAAAAGTCTAGTGGAGTCAAGAATTCTAAAATTTGTTTGATTCTCTCTCGAGGCGAAATCTTAGATAACACTTAGGATAGGAAGTGATTTAGGCCATCTTTGGATCGTTTGAGCCTACCTTGTTATATTTATCCTTAGTCACCCTTTTTAAGCCTAATTTACCTTTTCTTTGTAATTACACAGTTATATTAGCCTTGGCCTGTTTATTTAATTCCAGCAATTTGAACCTTTCACCCTCTAAGTATGTTAATCGTTCTAAAGAATGATTTGAGCTTAAAGATAAATTGAGGGAGAAAGGTGTGAAAAAAAATTTGAGCTTAAAGATAAATTGATAGAGAAAGGTCTGAAAAAAAAACAAAACACAAAAAGTGAAGGTTGTTAGTAAAATTACCCCTAGTCTATAATTGTCAAAAATAAGTTTGGGGGTTGAAAAAAAGAGAAAAGAAAAGAAATAAAGTGTGTTGTACAAAGGAAAGTTTACTTCAAGTTTGGGGGTGCTATACAGAAAAAAATAATTTTTGAGCTCTTTATATGATCTAGATTGATTAAGTGCTTAGGGTGAATTTGAGCCTAAATATATCCTTTATCATACCTTGACCCTAGCTTTACATTACAAGCTTGATAAAGACCTATTGATCCTTGAATAAGTGTTAATCTACATTAGTGGAGAGAGAAATGAAAAGTAAACCTATGGGATCCTAGTACTAATCTATGCTTAGAGTTGACATAAAACTAATCTAAATTGCATGATTCTTTGTAAGAGAGCATTCAGACACACACAGGAAGTCCATTTGAAAAAATAAGTTTCACTTGAATTGATGCATGAATTTAAAGATTAGTTGTATGTTACCTTAAGTTGGAATTAGAGTTAATTTCTGAGGAAAAATTGAGAAATCATGATTTGGTATTTCTATCTCTTGTTTAAAGATTTTTTATGATTCAGTTTTCTTTTTAAAATTTTCTTTTGCTCAAGGACTAGCAAAATCTTAAGTTTGAGGGTGTGATAATTCTATTTTATAGAATTATTTTATTCCAATTTTGTTATTAAATATTAGCTAAGTCTTCAATTTTCAATTATAATTTACTTATTTTTAGTTTGTTTTATAATTAGGCTACTTTTAAGCTAGTTATTTTAATTTTATATTATTCTTTTTAATTTGGTTATCATTTGTTAGTTTTTATATTTCTTTTATAGGATTAAAAGTGATTGGGCTTAATTTTGGAAAGTAAAGTGTTGAAAGACCCAGAATCTGCTTGCATATACTTCGATATTTTGGCCATATCTCAAGTTATAGAACTCCAAATGATATAATTCTTAGACCAATAGCTAAGAGACAGAGCTAAAACTTTCATGAAGATCACTTTGCCCAGTTCTGCTTCGAAGATAGAGAAAATCACGTCGAAAAATGGTTGAACATATTGTATCGGGAATGGAAATTTGTAAAGATGGACAATTGATTTTTGGGCCTCTCATTACACTTTTATGCCCAAATTAAACCTTAGCTTAAGGAATTTTAGGTTAAGTTTATTAATATAAATAGGATATGTTTAGCAACATTAGGAGGAGGAACTTTTGAGAGATTCAAAAAACTAGAAGTTGAGGCTGAAACTTGGAGATCAAGTCGGCAATAATTGTTTTGTGTTTTCCTTAGCTTTTAATTCTCTTGTTACTTTTAATGGTTAAATTTATTATAATGTTATTTTATTTTGCAATTATGAGTAGCTAAATTTCTTTTTCTAGGAATGCAATTGAACTCACATGTAGTCTAAATTTTTAATCTCTTTCTTGCTTATTTTTAATGGGATTTTAATTATTTATTTCAATTTGTTCTTAATGCTTTTAATTGTCTAGCCACCAATTAATTGATTTAGGAACCTAAGCAAACTTGGGAAAGGGAGTTTAGTGTAGACTAAAATTGGGATAGCATATGATTATATTAATTGATTTGCGTGTAGGATAGGGATATACCTATAGGCCATATGTAGCAAGATTAGAACCTGAACTTAATGAGTTTGTTTTAATTTCAATTCACATAAGGATATAGTGTTTTTATTAAAATAGATATTTTTATAAAATGAGTCGGGAGACCCTTATAAATAATTTAGGACTCTAGGTTAGCAATTCAACCCATTGAAATAAGTTAAGGAAAAGAGATAGGATTTAGATGAAGTGTGAGGGATATTGTAATCCTAGGTTTGTTGATTTGATATTTTCTCAAGTTAATATTTTGATTTTTCTTGTTGGTTTTAATTTTAGTTAATTAGTTTTAGTTAATTAATTAATTTTGATTATTTGGATAAGATTAAATTGTTCTAATTTTAGTACTTAGTAAAATTTTAGATTAATTCCTTATGGGATCGATACCCTACTTGTTAATATACTATGTATTCGATACGTATACTTGCGTAGTAGGAATTTAATTGACAGTAGCAGAGGTAGACACGATGACGTGGATTAGGGGTAGTTCTGTCGTTTTTTTGGTAAGCTCCTAGAAGTGGGTTTTTCTAATATAATTAAGGTCTAAGTAGGCTTAAGGAATAAATGAATAAGGTATATAATAATGAAATAAACGAAGAAAATAGAAATAATGATAATTTCCACAATAAGGGTAAAATGGTCATTTTAGGTCTCGAGTCTAAATTTGTAAGTTTTCATGAACTCGAGTACCTCTAATCTATTGTGGACCTTTTGTCAACTATGCAATGGTATTTTTGTAAATAAGTGGAGTTTTGTCAACCATAAGAATAAATATCTAATTTTTCAGCAGCTTTTTTCTTACTTCAAACAGCTTTTTCTTCTTCCTCCCATCCTTTCTCTCCATTTCAAACTCTCCATCTTTCATGGAGGCCACCCTTAAAACCTCCATAACTTTCTCAAAGTAACTCAAATTTTCATGTTTCTATACACCTTTCAATAGGATTTTTCTTGCTCCTTCACTCTTTCACTTTAAAAACTCTCAAAAGTCTTTCCTCAGCACTTTCTCTCACTAGTTGATATTTTAGAGAGAGAGGGAGACTTTGCATAATAGCTTGAAAAGCTTTTGAAAAGGAATTCAACTACAAATCCATCAAGGTGAGTAATGAGTTAGGGTTGATTTTTAAGTTGTTGATAAATGGCCAATAATTAGAATTGTGGGCTATTTTATTGTTTAAGGTTATTTATTTATTCCTAGTGTGACTAGAGTAGTGCAAACTAATGACTAGTCAAATGGTAATTGGAAACTAGTGAGTAATAACTAGTAAAGTTTGATTTAGAAAATAGCTTTTGGAATAATATTCATGTCAAATGAGTTGGTTGTGATGCTATTTTGTGTGATAGGTTCCAACGAGACCCCACATCTCCTTTTGGAGCGTTAGTGGATGTTGGAGTCTTAAAGAGTCAACAAAGACAGGTGAATGAACTTGCATTAAAATGTTTTGGGATAAATGCATAAGTGTTTGATTGAATCACTTAAAATATTTATTGGTCTTTTCTTTAAAATATGCATGGGAACAAGCCCTTGATGAAAGGTTTTTATGTTGTGAAATGTGAAATGTGATGAATTCATGTGTTCCTATATTATGATGCTATGCATGTTATGCCTTGAACGATAATATTGTGTGTTAATTACAATAGAGTGTGTGCGGTGTGGGAGTGCACATGTCGGTGATGATGTGGTGCAAGAGTGTACATGATGATATTTGCCATGTGCGGTGTCAAGCCCGGCTCTACAATATGTTTATTATGTCATTCTTACATAAGAATGCATGTTTGCTTACTTGGGTACCTCGAAAATCGTTAAAGGACGGTAATGTACCAAATGGTACCATTAAGTTGAATTAAGCCTCGAACTAGTCCAAATAGAGATTTTAAGATGAAATTGAGAATTTTAAAACCCCAGAATGACTTAAAATGGTGATTCGGAGTTCGAGGACCAATTTGTAGTCAAATTAGAATTTTCATGACCTAGGGGCAAAATGGTCATTTTGCCACCCGAGGTTAAAATTGAAATGTTGGAAGAAGCTTTTGGTCAAGATTGATTATATAGAACATAATTTGAGTTTGAAAAGTGAAAAATTTTAATTCCGGCATTTTTTTGAGCATAAGGGCAAAATAGTCATTTTACCACCCCAAGGGCAAAATTGTAATTTTACACCACCCAACACTTGTCCAGCACATGAATTTTACCCAATATTATCATGGATAATTGAGGAAATTTAAGTGGTGGAGAGAGATTGCTTAATAGGTAAGTATGACACATGGACTAATGGAATGGTGACATGTGTCAAAGTTTCATCCATTTATTATTTTCCTTATAAATTAGCACAAAATCAGCCCATTTCTCTTCATATGGCCGGCCAAAGCAAGAACAAAGGAAGAAAAGAAAGAACAAGAACCCTAGGGTGAAAATTCAAGAGAAAATTGGTGGATTCCAAGTAATCAAGCAATTAAAGGTAAAATTTTTTGATTTTCACTTGTGATCTACCTTTCCCATGCATTCTTTTGCATTTTTCATGGTTGAATCACATGATTTCATGATGGGTATCTTGCTGGCTGAACACTTAGAGAGAGGTTTTGATGCTTGATTTGGTTAGATTTCAATGTATTTTAGTGTTTTTAGTTGATTGGTGATGTGTAGCATGAAAATCAAGCAAGAAAAAATCATGTTCTTCCATCACCCATCATTGGCCGAATTCTCCATGTAGAATATTGATGATGATTTTAATTTTATTTCAAGTGATTTGGTTAGGAATTAGTGATTTATGGTGTGAGAATCATGTAGGAAAAATTATAGTGTTATGCACCCACGATGGCCGAATTTTCCAAGAAAAAATGTGAGGATGATTTCGCCATATTTCAAGTTATTTAATTTGTGTTTGATGATTTGGAGAATTAGAAGAAAAATTGAATTATTTGGAGTTAAATTGGACATATTGGCCAATTAATCGAGTGATAGATCGAATTAGGCCAATACCGTTTTATTTAGGTACACAATTGAATTTGTGTAGAACACCGTGTTTAGACAATAATCCGAACAATTTGCATCCCATTTCATGCATTAATATAGAGCCTGAATTGGTTTTATAACAATTTAGCACAAATATAGTAAATGGCTTATTGTGCATTATGTCTAGGTGGTGAGCATTTTGGCAAAAGTAAAGAGATAGTACCCGAGGATCAAGAATCGGAGTACTCGGAATTCGACTCCCGAAATAGTGAGTAACCTTACTATCATCTTAATTATCTATAATGGTTTTTCTCCGATTTTGTGATTTTATGAAAAATGAGTTTAAATGGTAAATCTTTATGTTTTATAAACAAAATGTGTTTAAATGAAATTATTTTAAAAATTGTCTTGAAATTGAATGATGGCTTTGAAAATAAAGTAATTGGAGACCATTTGATGTATTGTGAATTTATGGTTCTAATTGATTGGCTTATGGCAATATTGGCATGAATAGCTGAATTGGTATTTATGTTGAAAATGTATAAACTGTTGTTTGCCTTGATAGGCTGGATAATGATAAAATTGCCATGTCATGCTGTTAAATTTTATTGAATTAGTGGGTTATTGATTAGTCGCTGCAGTGTACGGGTTCCGTGGACCATCCTATTAGAGGACGTACGGTAACCCCGTTATAGTCATACCTCAGTATGAGAGGCGCGGACGGATAACTCCTGAGGTTAACACTTTAAAGTTCACTTCACGCCAAACCACCACGTGAGGGTGAACTCAGCCAACGCTAAGGAATGACTATGTTTTTAAAATAAAAACATAATTTATGCGTACATAACTTTTTATCAGCCTTTGCGGACTCAGTTGTGATAGCCCTCGGCCAAGGTATCCTTGATAACTAAGTATAAGAATGATTTTGGCACGAGCAAAAGCTTTTGAGAAATTCATAAGCCATGTTGAATACTCGATTTATATGAATTAAGTTTATTTGGTTGAAATGAGTTGAAAGGTGATGAATTACAATATGATAAACTATTTTTTCTGTCTCCATTTACTCAACTTTAGATATTTTCTATGGTATTTGTTTACTCATTGGGATTGTATAATCTCACCACCCTTCTTTCCACCCATTTTAGGCTCAGGATAGTTGGTAAATAACTCATTTCGTTAAGGGCTACAGTTGGACTTGCATCCTCAAAAACTGTAGGTTTACCGCTTTTGATACTTTTGGTCGTTCGTGGGCCCACGTGTTACTGTAAATTAAATTTTATACTTTGGTTATCTGTATTACAGTATGTATGAATTTATTTAGCTTTTACGCTACAAAAATTATTTACTGGTAACTGCATAAATATTATTTTATAAGAAAATAAAATATTTTATTGAATATTTTTATTATATTCAAATAGTTATAATTTCACTTTAAATGAATGTTTTAGATATCTAAGCTTATTTTTTATTATTAATTATGTGTTTTATACTCGCATACTACATTTTTAGTTGGTTTCGAGATTTTTGAGGAAAAATGACCAAAATGCCCCTGTGAGACAGAAATCATTTTTTTTATTGATTTAAGTTGGAAATAGCTTAAAATCTTTTAGAACATGATATTTGGCTACGGTTACTAACAGGGGAAATGATAAACTGATATTAAAGCCTTACGGGGTTTTGGTTGACATTTCGGGTAATGAGTGTCGATGCGGACACCGCGGTTGTTGTCACGGGCTCGAGGGGAGTACCGGGTCGTGACATGCGGTGTGGGAGTGCACATGATAGTATTAGCTATGTGTAGTGTGGGAGTGCAAATGATGATTTTAGCTATGTGCAGTGTGGGAGTGCACGAGTTGGTGAGCCGGTAGTTGTATATGTTTACACATACCATAGAGAGGTTAAGGAAAATATTATATGATTGCATTGAATGTTGAATGTTGACATTGTAAATGCTTCCAAATTGATTTTCATTGCAGCAAGAATGGATTTTCTTTGTAACAAGAATTCTTCTAACTTAATGGACCTGTTTCTTGCTACAGCGAAATTTCATTCTCGCTGCAGCGAGAAACTCTTGGGTGCTTGGGGGCTTGACCCAACCTTGGTTTTTGCTACAGCGAGAATGCATTCTCGCTGTAGTGAGAAACTCTCGGGTGGTTCCTACCCAGAATTTCACTACAGTGAAATTGAATTCTCGTTGCAGCGAGAAACTCTCTGCCTTGCTTGGATATTTGCTGTAGTTTTCACTCTTTAACTTCATTGTTGATTATGGACCCTTCAACACTAAGGGATTAAGTAATCAAGGGTTGAATTGAGGGGTTTTAACAAGAAATTAAGCTAAACTATATTGTTTTAAATTGAGTGCATCATTTTTTCTAAAACTTTCCTTATTGTTTGCTTATTCCTTTCTTATGTTCGCTCACTGGGTTTATACTCATTCTTGTTAACGTCATGTTTTTAGATTCGGAGGTAGTTGGGACTAGATTGAGGTGTCCTTTCCTATTCGCCTTTTGGTAGGTATCATGGCATTCAGTAGCTATACCTTCACCCAAAGTCACTCCATTAGTAGTTAAAAGTCTTTTGCTTGTGTATACGTACACATGATGTAAATCACTGAGATGCATGTTATGATCAAAATATGTATACTTTGATTTATGGTGCCACTATGAGTTGGCAATGGGTGACATTATTTTGAGATAATACAAATGTAAATATTTGGTGGTCATAGTATATTATTGAAATACCTATAGTTAAGAATTACGAGATGTGACTGTAGGAATGAGTGATGAAATAATGGAAAGGACTACATAAAGAGGCTTGCTTGGGCTTAGTGGGCTGTGCCCATTAGGTCCATCCACCGATCATGGCCCAGAAAATTGGGCTAGTACAAAGTTGGTATTAGAGTCCTAGGTTGTCTAGGTCCTAAAACTTATTTATTTGATCCAACGGAGTATTGGGTCTTTATGTGGAAACTTTGATTGTGAATTGTGAATCGAGGCACATTTCACAACAAAGAGACCGTATAGATTCCCTATTCTAGAAACCACCTTTTCCTTTAGGAATGACCGTAAAATGTGTTTAATAACAAGTGTTTACTCTTTTCGAGGTAAGAATGCCACTTAAGACATGAGCCGCCTTGAGACAGATGGGGGAGCAAGATGCTCATAATGAGACAACGGTAAGCCACGAGCATCCACCCCTAGGGGGCAAGGCAAACGTGGCGGGGCCACTAGGTAGGTGAAGGTAGGTGCATCTACGAGTAAACATCAGGAGGAACAGTCTTTAGGTGGATAGACACCCAACATGGGGCATTACCATTGAGGACTTGGCTGCAGGTCTACAGGGAATTAATAGGGTTATGGAGATGATGGCAACCCATATGGATGACATACAGAGAATATTAGAGGGGAGACAAGCAACACAAGTGTCCCTTAATTCACAAGCACAGACCGATTGCCGATGTCACGATCCGGAACGTCCCTCGGGCCCATGACAACCGCTGCGACGTCCCGATTGACACTCATTATCCAGAATGCCAATCGGAACCCCACAAGGCTAACGAATCAGTTTCTTGCCTTTCCTATGAGCAATCATTGTTAAATATCGAGTTTTAAGAAAATATAAACTATTTTAGATAAAAAACAATCAAAATAAAATTTTTGCCACATAGGGGTATTTTGGTCATTTTTACCAAAAAATTTCGAAACCTGATAAAGATACAACGTATGGTAGAAAAATATCCACTGCCGATTAAAAATAAATTTTTGTAATCTAAATCATTCATTTAGAGTGAAAAGTTGGCTAATTAAACTAAATAAAAATATTTGATAATATATTTCATTTTCTTATAAAACAATTTTTATAGAACTATACATAAATAATTTTTGTAGCGTGAGAATAAAATAAATTCATACATACAATAATTTACAATGTTGTAATGTACAATAATAATTACAATGACAAGTGGCCCACAACTACACCAAGTGTTGGTGATAGTAACCTACTGTTTGTGAGATAGAGTTGTCAACTGGAATCCTCCACAAAATTGGATATCTACAAGCTACCACAGGCCTGAAATGTTTGGAAAGGAGGTGGGTGAGATTTTGCAATCCCAATGAGTAAACAGACATTATCATAAATATCTAAAGGTGAGTAAAATGAAGGCAAGTTTAAACAACAAATCACAAACCATTTCATAAGGTTTTCAATTTCTTTCTTAAACCATAAAACATTTGTAATTTACGAAAACAGTTGTCAAGGCTTATAACCTTTATTAAAAACATGGCTCAAGCCAAAATCTAGTCCTCGGGGATATCTTTGGCCGGGGCATCTAACCGAGTTCGCCAAGGTTGTTAAGATATTTACATGTTAAACACATTCTAGTTTTGAAAACAAGCCGTTCCTTGGCATTGGTCGAGTTACACATTCTCGTGGGGGTTCGACGTGAAGTGAACTCTAACACTATCCTGGGAGTTACCCTCCTCGCCTCTACAACCAGAGTAACTATGAAACCGGGTTTATCGTGCCCCTCTAATAGGCAGTCCACGGAAACTCGTCACTACAGTGACTAAACCCACCAATTTTACTAAAATTTCGACAGTATAACATGGCTTTTATTTATTTATCCAGCCTGCATAGTAAAAGACAACTTACATTTTATTCCCAATGAAATTATAAAATATAGCCACATATACTCATATATCATAAGCCATTCATAAGAAAATATATTTTTCAAGACAATTGGCAGCCTCCAATTACTCAATTTCGTAATCAACACAATATATTTTTATTTGTCACATTTATTTCTAAAACATCAAAAATCCCGTTTTAATCTCATTTTCGTTTCATAAAATACATAAAGAGTATTTAAAAATAAACTCTAGATAATTTACAATAATAATAAGTTTACTCACTGTTTGTACAGATGAAATGCTTCCTAGGTGCCCCGATCACTGTTGGTCGGGTACGACTTCCTTGCCTTTACCGGAAGGCTCTCCTCCTAGACACATCGCAAAATTTACCCAATTCACCACATTGATGCTAAATCACTATATAATTTACTTAAATCCTATACTAATGCATAGTATGAAATGCAATAGCCTAAAACGGCTTCAACACGGTATTAACCTATTTTTGGCACTTTACCCGTTAAATTGCTAATGCACTCCATTTTAGCTCTAAATTGTCCCATTTTCTCTCCAACATTTCTAACCGTTAAATATCAGCCAATAACCTTCTAAAATCACCAAAATCAGCTCACTTTCCTCCTTGGAAAATTTGGTAAAAAATGGGACATTAACTCGGTAAATTTTTCACTTTGTTTTTCTATCACATTTAACCATTTTTCATCATTTCCTCTTCATTTCTCTTAGAATAAAAATCAGTTCATCATCATTGTACATCAATGCATATTCAGCCAAGGGTGGGTATTGTGAAAATTTCATGCTTTCTTGCCCAATTTAATTTCTATACACATTTAACTAACTAAAACTACCAATTTAACTAAAAATCAAAACCTAAAAATTCTAAAATCTCTCCCCTAGAATTTCGGCCAGCCCTTGGTTTCACTTTTTGATCTCTCTCCTCAAGCATGCTTAATGGAAATAAAGGGATAGGAAAGGTAGAAAGTAAGCTAAAATAGAAAAATCTTACCGTTAGACGCGTAAACGGTCGAAAAACATGATTTTCCCTTTGAATGTTCTAGTTTTCCTTTGTTTTTCTCTTTCCTTCCTTTCCTCTCTATTTTCTCTCTTGTTCTTTTCTTATGGCCAGCCAGCACTTAATATGGGCTTTAAAAGGACTGACTTTTCATTAAAATAGTTTTAAACCATTAAAAAATACCATGTGTCACTTTCCCATTGGTCCGTTTTTAAAATTTCATCCTTTGAACTTCAATTTTTCACCACTTAACATACCATAGTTATTCATACCAAAAATAAATAAATCCTATGATTTTGACAAGTTTTGAGTGGTGAAAATTATGATTTTTTACCCCAAGACGACAAAATTACCGTTTTGCCCCTATGTTTCGAAAATTACCGGAATTGAAAATTTTCACTTCCTATCATTAAATTATACTCCAAAAAGTTAATCTTGTTCAAAAATTTCACTCCATGATCAAATTATTATCTTAGGTGGTAAAATGACGATTTTTGCCCCTAAACATCAAAATTTTCAATTTTACCCCTAATGAACCCTCAAACTCCGGACAATCATTTTTAGTCATTCCTGGACTATAAAATATTAAATTTTGTCCTACAATTCCTATTTGAACTAGTTCGAGGTTAAATCAACTCAAGTGTACCGTTAGGTACGATACCGGGTTTTGTCTATTCTTAGGTGCTTTCCTAGCATAATAACATGCTACTCAGTGCATGTATGTCATGACATGTGTTTATAGGGTCGGGTTTTATAGCCAACATCTAGAGGTTGAGAGGGGTCATATAGAGGTTTCACATCTTGATTTCCTGAAACTTAAACCTTCGTCGTTTACAAGGTCTAATGCATTGGAGAGACCCCAGGTTTTCTTAGACAAGATGGAAAAAATTTGTGATGCCTTGGGATGTTCTAGTACTAGATCAGTTGAGTTAGCTGCTTTCCGATTAAAGGATGTGGCACAAGAGTGGTATGGCTCCTTGCATAAAGGTAGGCTAATGGACGCAACACCGTTGACTTGGAATGAGTTCAGTACAGCGTTCCTAAATCAATTCTTACCGATCAGTGTACGAAATGCGAGAGCTAGGAAGTTTGAGGCATTAGTACAGACCCTAAGTATGACGGTGTCAAAATATGACATCAAATTCACCCAGTTGGCTCAGTATGCACCCTATCTAGTTTCTACAGAGGAGATGAGGATTTGAAGGTTTGTGGATAGGCTAGTGGAGCCATTGTTTAGGGCTATAACATCCAAGGATTTTGATACCTATTTCGCAGTTGTAGACTGTGCCCAATAGATTGAGATGAGGAGCAACGAGAGTAGGGCTACTAAGGATAGAGTCAAGAGGGCCAAGATAGAAGGCCATCAAGGTCGTAGAGACTTCAATAATGGTATTTCATCTTCTTGTCGTCAGGGCCCATAAAGGGACTCACGGTTATCCCAATAGAGAAGTGACTTAAGTAGTGCCAGCATTGGATTGGGACAAAAAACCTTCAATGTTGGGAGGTAGCAAGATTCAAGGTAGGGTGGTCAAGCTATCAATCATTGTAATACTTATGGGGTACAACATGAAGGACGATGCTTTCGTGAGATAGGAGTTTGTTTCTTGTGTGGTCAACTTAGACACAGGAAGAGAAGTTGTCCAATGGCGCATCAACTACAAGGATCTGCTAGCAGCTCCACTCAGCCAGTTTCATCTGCTCCTTTAGAAGCCACCTCATCTAATCAAGAGGCTAGTGAATCGAGAGGTAGAGGTGCTATTGCTTCCTCTCAAAGCAGACCGTCTGGGTTTGGATGATAGAGTTCTACTAGTAGGGGTCACGCAAGGGTATTTACTTTAACACCACAGGAGGCCCAGACATCTAACGTTGTGGTCTCAGGTATTCTTTGTAATATGAATGCTCGGGTATTGTTTGATCTTGGTTCTATGCACTCTTTTGCTTCTACACGTTTTGCACCCCGATTAGGTAAAGATCACGTTATGAGAGAGGAACAATTAGTGGTGTCTACCCCATTAAGGGAGATATTTATGGTAAAATGGGAATATAAGTCTTGTGTAGTTCGGGTCAAGGACAAAGACACTTTGGTAAATCTAGTGCAATTAGACACCTTAGATTTTGATGTTATTTTCGCAATGGATTGGCTATCGCCTTGCCATGCCAGCATGGAATGTTACCATAAATTGATTAGATTTGACTTTCCAAGTGAGCCATCATTTAGTATTCAGGGGGATAGGAGTAATGCTCCAACCAATTTGATATTCGTCATGTCTACTAAAAGGCTATTAAGATAGGGTTGTCCAAGTTACTTGGCTATTGTGAGAGATACCCAAGCGAAGGTCGGGGATATAAACTAAGTGTCGGTAGTGAATGAGTTTGTAGATGTATTTCCAAAGGAATTACTAGGTTTGCCTCCCAAGCGGGAGATTGAATTTGGCATAGACTTGATTTCAGATACTAGACCCATATCCATATCCTCATATAGAATGGCACTTGCAGAGCTTAAGGAACTTAAGGGTCAATTAGAAGATTTGTTAGATAAAGGCTTCATCCGCCCGAACATCTCACCATGGGGAGCACCGTTGCTATTTGTAAAGAAGAAAGATAAGTCACTTAGATTGTGTATTGACTACCGATAGCTTAATAAAATGACGGTGAAGAATAAATACCCTCTTCCGAGAATAGATTATTTATTTGACCAACTACAAGGAGCACAACATTTCTCTAAGATAGATTTACAATCTGGGTACCATTAATTAGGGATCCAGAATGAGAACGTACCAAAGACTGCATTTCGAACAAGATATGGGCACTATGAGTTTTTAGCGATGTCGTTTGGGCTTACGAATGCCCCTGCGGCCTTTATGGATTTGATGAACTGAGTGTTCAAGCCTTATTTGGACAAGTTGTGGTGGTATTTATTGACGACATCTTGATCTACTCGAGGAGTCGAGGGGAGCACAAACAACACCTTAAGATAGTGCTCCAAACTTTGAGAGAACGTCAATTGTATGCTTAGTTCTCTAAGTGTGAGTTTTGGCTTGAAAGTGTTGCATTCTTAGGACATGTGGCTTCTAAGGATGGGGCACAAGTCGATCCAAAGAAAGTTGAGGTAGTGGAAAAGTGGCCAAGGCCAACCTTAGTTATAGAGATTAGAAGCTTTTTGGGTTTGGCCGGCTATTACTGTTGTTTTGTGAAGGATTTCTCTATAATAGCCACTCCTCTGACTAGGCTGACACATAAGGATGTAAAATTCGAGCGGTCAGATGCTTGTGAGGATAGCTTTGAGAAGCATAAAGCTTGTCTCACCACAACTCCAATATTAAGCCTACTGTAAGGCACAGGGTGTTATACGGTATTTTGTGATGCATCACGGGTTGGTTTAGGGTGTGTATTAATGCAGCATGGGAAGGTGATTGCATATGCATTAAGGCAACTTAAAAGGCATGAGCAAAATTACCCCACACACGATTTGGAGATGGCTAAAATTGTGTTTGCCTTAAAGATTTGGAGACATTATTTGTATAGTGAGACTTGCGAAATATATACAAACCACAAGAGTTTAAAGTATATATTTCAGCAAAGGGATCTTAACTTGTGGTAACATAGATGGATGGAGTTGCTTAAGGATTGTGACTGTACTATTCTCTATCATCCCAGTAAGGCTAATGTAGTGGCAAATGCCTTAAGTGAAAAGTCGATGGGGAGTCTGGCACATATATTTGTAGATAGAAGATCTTTGATTCGGGAGATGCAAGGTGTTGGAGATATGGGTGTGCATTTTGAAGTTTCAGAGACAAATGCATTGTTAGCACATTTTAAAGTTAGACCTATCCTAATAGACAGGATTAGAGAAGCCCAAAGTAAAGATGAGTTCGTAACTAAGGCCTTGGAGAACCCTCAGAGAAGGAAAGGAAAAATGTTTACTAAAGGCACAGATTGAGTATTGAGGTATGGAACCAGATTGTATGTGCCTGATAGTGATGGATTGAGGAGAGAAATATTGGAGGAGGCGCATATGGCAACGTACGTGGTACATCCGAGAGCTACAAAGATGTATCAAGATTTGAGGGAGGTATACCGATGGGAAAGACTTAAGAAAGATGTAGCTGAGTTTGTCTCTAAGTGCTTGGTGTGTCAACAAGTTAAGGCTAAGCACCAAAGGCCTGCAAGGCTACTACAGCCATTACCGGTGCCCGAATGGAAGTGGGAACATGTTACAATAGACTTTGTGTCGGGCTTGCCTCGAACTAGTGGGGGCTACGACTTGATTTGGATCATAGTAGACCGGTTAATGAAGCCAGCTAATTTTCTTCTAGTTAAAACTACATACGAGGTTGCCCAGTACGCCTAAATTTATGTGGATGAAATAGTACGCTGCATGGTATCCCCATTTTTATAGTATTTGATAGAGGGACAAAGTTCACCAATAGGTTCTGGGGAAAGTTATAGAAAGTGTTGGGCACTAAGTTGGATTTTAGAACAGCTTTCCACCCTCAGACTGATGGGCAATTTGAACGAATAATACAAGCATTGGAAGATATGCTGAGGGCATGTGTAATAGACCTTGGGGTTAAGCGGGATTAGTATCTACCCTTAGGGGAGTTTGCTTACAACAATAGCTTCCAAGCTAGCATCCAAATGGCACCATTTGAGGCATTATATGGATGGAGGTGCAAGTCACCCATTGGGTGGCTAGAGGTGGGAGAAAGGAAACTCTTGGGGCTAGAGTTGGTGCAGGACGCCATCGAAAAGATACGCATGATTTGACAGAGTATGTTATCAGCACAAAGTAGACAAAAGTCATATGCTAATAACAGACAGAGACACTTACAGTTTCAAGTAGGGAATCATGTATTTTTGAAGGTCTCACCAACAAAAAGGGTAATGAGGTTCAGTAAAAAAAGAAAATTAAGTCCTCAGTATATAGGACCTTTTGAGATCTTAGATAAGGTTGAAGCAGTAGCATACCATTTGGCATTACTGCCAGACCTCTCGAATATCCATCCGGTGTTTCATGTGTCAATGCTTAGGAAGTATAACCTGGATCCATCTCATGCAATACGGAATGAAACCATTCAGTTGAGAGATGACTTAACCTATGAAGAGCAACCAGTGGCTATCCTTGATAGGTAAGTCAAAAAGCTCCATTCAAAGGATGTAGCCTTAGTGAAAGTGTTGTGGCAAAACCACACCAGTGAAGAGGTAACGTGGGAAGCTGAAGAGGAGATGCGAACAAAGTATCCACACCTCTTTAATACATAGAGGTACGCAACCTTATAATTAGATTTAAATTCAGAGATCAAATTTCTTTTAGTGGGGGAGAATGTGAAACCTCGACCTTTATAAACTTGTAGTGGAGGTAAACACGATGACATGGATTAAAGGTAGTTCTATCATTTTCTTGGTGAGCTTCTAAAAGTGGGTTTTTTTCATATAATTAAGACATAAGTAGGCCTAAGAAATAAATGAATGAGGTATGTAATAATGAAATAAATGAAGAAAATAAAAATAATGATAATTTCCACAATATGGGTAAAATGGTCATTTTAGGTCTCGAGCCTAAATTTTTAAGTTTTCATGAACTCGAGTACCTCTAATCTATGTGAACTTTTTTCTCAGTATCAAAAGAGTAAAAAGTCTGAACCAAAGGAAAGAAGAAGGCAAAATCAACTATGTAATGGCATTTTTGTAAATAAATGGAGTTTTAATCAATCTTAAGAATAAATATCTAATTTTCCAGTAGCTTTCTCCTCACTTCTAGTAGCTTTTTCTTTTTCCTCCCATCCCTTCTCTCCATTTCAAACTCTCCATCTTTCATGGAGGCTACCCTTGAAACCTCCATAACTTTCTCAAAGTAACTCCAATTCTCATGTTTTTATACACCTTTCTATAGGATTTTTCTTGCTCTTTCACTCTTTCACTTTAAAAACTCTCAAAAGTCTTTCCTCAACACTTTCTCTCACTAACTGAATGTTTTAGAGAGAGAAGGAGACTTTCCATAATAGCTTGAAAAACTTTTGAAAAGGAATTTAACTACAAATCCACCAAGGTGAGTAATGAGTTGGGTTGATTTTTAAGTTGTTGATGAATGGCCAATAATTAGAATTGTGGGTTGTTTTATTGTTGAAGGTTATTTATTTATTCCTAGTGTGACTAGAGTAGTGCAAACTAATGACTAGTCAAATGGTAATTAGAAACTAGTGAGGAATAACTAGTAAAGTTTGATTTAGAAATAGCTTTTGGAATAATATTCATGTCAATTAAGTTGGTTGTGATGCTATTGTGTGTGATAGGTTCCAACGAGACCCCACATCTCCACTTGGAGTATTAGTGGAAATTGGAGTCAATTAAAGAATCAACAAAGACAAGTGAGTGAACTTGCATTAAAATGTTTTGGGATAAATGCATAAGTGTTTGATTGAATCACTTGAAATATTTTATTGGTATTTTCTTTAAAACATGCATGGGAACAAGCCCTTGGTGAAACGTTTTTATGTTGTGAAATTTGAAATTTGATGAATTCATGTGTTCCTATATTATGACGCTATGTATGTTATGCATTGAATGATAATGTTGTGTGTTGATTACAACCGAGTGTATGCGGTGTGGGAGTGCACATGTCGGTGATGATGTGGTGATGGTGTGTACATGATGATATTTGCCATGTGCGGTGTGGGAGTGCACATGATAGTCTTAGCTATGTGAGGTATGGGAGTGCACATGATGATTTCAGCTATGTGTGGTGTGGGAGTGCACATGAGCTGGTGAGCCGATAGTTGTATATGTTTACACATACCACAGAGAGGTTCGGGAAAATATTATAGGATTGCATTGAATGTTGAATGTTGAAATTGTTAAATGCTTCCAAATTGATTTTCATTGCAGCAAGAATGGATTTTCGTTGTAACAAGAATTCTTCTAACTTAATTGCCTTGTTTCTCACTGTAGCGAAATTTCATTCTCGCTGCAGTGAGAAACTCTTGGGTGCTTGAGGGCTTAACCCAGCCTTGGTTTTCGCTGCAGCGAGAATGCAAGAAACTCTCGAGTGGTTCCTGCCCAGAAAGAGAAACTCTTTGCCTTGTTTGGATATTTACTGTAGTTTTCACTCTTTAACTTCATTGTTGATTATGGACCTTTCAACACTAAAGGATTAAGTAATCAAGGGTTGAATTGAGGGGTTTTAACAAGAAATTAAGCTAAACTATATTGTTTTTAACCTAAGTGTATCATGTTTTCTAAAACTTTCCTTATCGTTTACTTGTTCCCTTCTTATGTTTGCTCACTAAGTTTATACTCACTCTTTTTAACTCCATGTTTTCAGATTTGGAAGTAGTTGGGACCTAGATTAAGGTGTTTGTTCCTATTCACCTTTTTGGTAGGTACCGTGGCATTCAGTAGCTATACCTTCGCCCAAAGTCACTCCGCTGGTAGTCAAAAGTCTTTTGCTTGTGGATACATACACGTGATGTAAATCACTGAGATGCATGTTATGATCAAAATATGTATACTTTGATTTATGGTGCCACTATGAGTTATTAATGAGTGACATTATTTTGAGATAATAGAAATGTAAATATTTGTTTGTCATAGTATATTATTGAAATACTTATAGTTAAGAATTACGAGATGCGACTGTAGGAATGAGTGATGAAATAATGGAAAGAACTACATAAAGAGGCTCGCTTGGGCTTAGTGGGCTGTGCCCATTGGGTCCATGCGTCGGTTATGGCCTGGAAAATTGGGCTGTGACAACATCTTTCCATATCTTAGAGGATGGAATGGCTTGAACTTAAAATGGATCATCAGGCAGTGTGTATGCAGTCCATGGAACAAATGATGCGTGTTTATGTTAAACATGTTGGTAGGGATATGAGCTTTTTTCTTACTCTCCCAGATGATCCCATAGCAAAGGATTTGCATGATGATGATGAGGATGAGGATATTTAGAGACAACCCAATAGTCAGGGGAGTATTCCTTTACCTTACTTTTATTAACATTGGCGACAATGTTATTTTTAAGTTTAAGGGGGAATTTGAAGTTAGTGGTTAAGTTAGTAACTTTTAATTTAAATTGATACATGTGCATTTGCATTTGAACTAGATTTAATTATGCCAATTTCGTTTAATTTATGTCACGACTTGAAACTCTCCATCGGGCCCGTGACAATCGCTGCGAAGCCTCGACAGACATTCTTCACCCCGAATGCCAATCGAAACCTTGCAAGGCTTTCGTATCAACTTTCGCACTTCCCCGGTGAGCAATAGTTATCAAATATCGTAATTCGAACGATTACGAGTCATTTCCAAATCAGAACATAACATATTGTTTTCTGGCTCACAGGGGCATTTTCGTCATTTTTTGTCAAAAATCTCAAAACTTGCTAAAAATGTAGTAGGTAAGCAGAAAATATATATTTAGTGATTTAAAAACAAATTAAGTATCTAAAACGTTCATTGAAGTGAAAATTTGACCATTTGAATAAACTAAACTATTTTCTTGTAAAATAATTTTTATAAAGCTATCGGTAAATAATTCTTATAGCATAAAAGTAATTATATTCATATATACTATAAAGCAAATAACCAAAGCATAAAATTACTTTTACAGAGACACGTGGACCCACATCTAACCAAAATGCATCGAAAACTGAAAACTTACAGCTTTTGCCTATTCAAGTCCAAATGAAGGTCCTTGTCAAAGTCAGCTAACTATGGAATTCCCTGAGCTTGAAATGTGAGGAAGTGAGGGTGGTGAGATTATAAAATCCCAATGAGTAAACAAACACCATCTAAACTATCTAAAGACGAGTAAATGGAGACGAATTAAAATATTCTTTTCCAATATATGTTTCATAACATGAATATTCAGTTTACTTAATTAATCAACGTGGCTTATATATCTCACAAAACTTGGCTCCTGCCAAAAATCATTCCCGGGGATGCCTTGGCCTAGGCATCTGACCGAGACCACCAAGGCTATTAAATGTCTTTACATCCGAAGTTCTAGCCATGCCTTGGCATTGGCTGAGTCTCACTTTCACACGGTGGTCCACGTGAAGTGCGCTCAAATCTTTACCTTTAGAGAAACCCTCCACACTGCTATCTGATCGAGGTAAGGTATATCTGATTCTGTGCCCCCTCTCTTAAGTTGGTCCACAGAACCTCCATTACAAGGATTATGGATTATTTTATCTAACACCTGATTTATAAAATCTTTATCTGTATGACATGACAATTTATATCAATCTAGCTTCTTAAGGCTGAATACATAGTATATATAATTTTGATACAAATACCGACTTTGCCATTCATGCTCACATATTGCTGTAAGCCATATAATTTAAAACACAATTTATAACACAAGCAAGCAGTCTCCAATTACTCTATTTTCAAAACCAGTATTCAATTTTCTAGAAAATTTATAAAATCATAATTTCTCCTAAAACATAGCAATTTACCATTTAAACCCATTTTCTATAAAATCACACAATTGTATAAAACAACTCTAGATAATTAAGACAATAATAAGTTTACTCACAGTTCTAGGAGTCGATGTATTCCTAATCCCAATCTTCAAGCACAATCTCTGTACTTTTACCAGTGTAATTTGCTCACCACATATCCACAATGTACAATACATAATTCACCACATTAATGCTTGACCATTATAAAATCGATTCAGGCTCGGTGTATATGCATGATATGATATGTAACTTATACGACTACCCCTAAAATGCGGTGCTGACCTAATTCGGCCTATTACCCGATTAAATGACAATTGTGTCCAATATGGCTCCAAATTGCTCCATTTCATTTCTAATATTTCAATTCACTGAATACAATTCCAATAATCTAAAATTCAGCTTAACAACCCTCACAATTCTTCTTGAAAATTTCAGCCATTGTGGTGCACTATCACTAAAAATTTTTCCATTCCATTTTCTCACCATAAATCATCATTTCATCAATTTTTCAACCAAATCAGTTGATCACAAAATCAATTCATTACTTCTACACTTCACATAGGGTTCGGCCATTGAAGGTTCATGGGGAAAATGGATTCTTTTCTTGTTGTTTTGTTTCTAAACATGCTTAACTAACTCTAAACACCAACATAACTCAAAATCAACCAATTCCAACATCATTTCTCACACCAAACCCATTCAGCCAGCCATGATTTCCCCATGGAAACATACAATCCAACCATGAAAATTAAGGAGAAATGCATGGGTAGGGTAAATCACTAGCAAAATCAAAGAAATTTTACCTTTGCTTGATCAAAACCTTGAATTCCAACACTTTCTCTTTGATTTTCTCCACCTAGGGTTTGTTCTTCCTTGGTTTCTCTTCTCTTCTGGTTTGGCCAACCACTATGGGAGAAATGGGCTGGTTTTTATGCCTTTTTATAAAGAAACAATAAAATAATAAAAGCATGACACATGGCATTTCCTTATTGGTTCAAATTTTAAATATTTGACTTTTAATTCTTTAATTCTCCACCACACATTTCTCATGTTTATCCATTTCCATGATGAATAAAATCCCTTGGTCTTGACAAGTGTCGAGGGTGAAAATTTACCGATTTGCCCCCGGGGTGGTAGAATTACTATTTTGTCCCTATACTCCAAAAATATCGAAATTACAACTTTTTCACTTATCAACCTCAAATTATACTCCAATGAGTCAAATTTGATCAAAAAATTCTTCCAATATTCTAATTTTATCCTCAGGTGACAAAATTACCATTTTGCCTCTAGATAATGAAAGTTTCGATTTGACTCCGAATTAATCCTTGAACTTTGAATCACCATTTTAAGTCATTCCTTGACTGTAAAATTTTATTTCACCTTAAAATCCCTATTTGAACTAGTTCGAGGCTTAATTGACTTAATGGTACCATTAGGGGCAATATCATCTTTTAACGATTTCTTGAAGTTTCTAAATATGCAAACATTCTATTGAGCATGTAAATGACGTAGTAATTATTTTATAGAACAAGGTTTGACAATTTACCTATCCAATGATGACAACATAGTTTCATTCCTATTTTAATTCTTTGAAACATGTGAATCTTGTTTGAGTGTTATATAAATTCTTATGCTAAGCTTTATTGTTAAGATGAAATTTCTACATTTTGAGCACCATCACTTTTGCTTAGATTCATTATACGTATTTAGAGAAGGTTTATGTGAATGTGAATTTTTGAATTATGCATTGAGTTCTAGAATTTATAGGGCCATACGTTGGCCATCAAATCGGGTTTGTACATAACAACCCTTAAACAATTCAAATGGCACATCGTGCCTTACATATTTTATTATGAAATCAGACTTGAAGGAGGAAGGCCCACACAGACTCAACAGAGTGACACGTTGGGAGGGAAACCTACCAGATGCCAATTATGTGTCCATCCAATCGACAACACTTGCCATGTAACTCCATAGCTTCTGTTATCTACACATGGTACAACAGAGGGGTGAGTCATCAAATACTTAGTGAGGGGATCCTATCATAGCATAATATTTTACATAAAAAATATATTTAGGCTTATATAGCCATAAGCCTTTCATATTCAAACATCTCCAATTCAAAAGTGCGAGGATCATCTTAATATCCTACATGCACAACTCATCATATCAAGTATTGCTGGATCACATCTCAACGACGTATCATATCCGCAATCTCCAAATTCTATGTCTTCACATTAAATCATACGATTCAAGGCTTATCTTTAAAGTCACTATCATTAAACTAGGCTTCATAGTCACACCTTATTGTTGAGCACAAGCTCAAATCCCATTTACAAATAATTGCTTATTCCGAAGCATTTCATCAAATATCATTCATAGTGGTCACCATATATTTCGTATTTCAAATCAAATCATGCCATACTCGATGCGTGTCATTATAGTCAAATGAAATCAAATGAGTGGTCTTGTCCTCGATGTAGTTAAATCACGTGCGATGACCAACTGGCGAAAAATCAAATCACGCTTTGGGCAAAGTCGCTGGCTGAGAAACAGATCACACACGTGCCAAAGCAATGGGTAAAGAACAAATCACGCTTACCACCAAAGCACTAGTGAAAAATCAAATCATCGATCCCAGAAATCTCCCAATGTCGGCATCACCCGGAGTAATCTCAACGGATGACATCAAAGCACTGCTGGTGGGAATCACAAGTAGGATCAATGCCACTGTCCCTGTTTACCACCATCCCTACAGGCACACACATAGTCATAGGGTGTGGGACTTCACTCCACCTCAAGTCAAATCAACATCTGAAATTCATCCGTTGGATGAAACATAAATCCACAAATCAAGCCATCATGCTTGTGACATTCCATATGTTCATATCAAATTGTATTTGATAATTCTAAGTGCCTTCAAATCTCTAAGGCATCATCAAACAAAACAAAATCAATCTATAGGCCTTCATGCCCTTAATCCCACATGGGTATTCATCATATTCAGTCGTATCAATCATGGCTTAACAGCCTTATACATATCCTTGAATCAACCACAAATACATGGGCATTCATGCATATATCATGTCCATAAATAATAATGGCCCTTCGGCCTCACACAATTAATATCACCCAATCGCTGTGCCATTATTCCAAATACATATTAGGCCATATACCTACTTGGCAACCCATTCATCATAATTCGACACAATCCTTAGTTGATAATTCATATCACACCATGTGTAGGCCTCTTGCTCTAGGTCCTACATATCATGGGTTCCAACACAATGCCAACATATGGCTCACCACAAATCACAGAAACATAAACCTCATATCTCAAACAACTAATCAGCCTAGGCATCATTTTCTAGGCATACAATCATATTTGTTCTCTAACCTAGGCACATACCTCTAGGCAAACATACATATACATACGCATACATATATATATATGCATACACACACACACACATATCAATTCTCAAGCCTAGGCATTCTTATCTAGGCATACACACAACATTTAATACAATGGCAATGCATACATTATGTGAGATACATCACATGCATTCAATTAAATCCCATTCACCTCAACAATCGAAGGTGCGTCCATAGCCAAGCTTTGATTCTTAGCCTCTAACCATCCTCCAGCTCACCTATGAGTAAAATAACTCAACTTTCCCCTTACACACATCAAAACATCACAATCATAATTATTTCCTAGTTTTTGAAAATATCCCAACTTTTCAAAAATACCTAAATTCAATATACATGATCATTCTTCCAACAAATGAGCTAAATCCTTACTTTAGAAGTTAGGTTACCCAAATCTTGGCTCCAAATTTCCAATCAATTCAAAGGGAGAGAGTTTGACCAAATCTGAAAATATTTAGATCCGAGGTTATTAACTGATTAAATAAAAAATCAATCAGTAAAAGCATGTAATCTTACCCTAGATCGATTTCCCAAGCTTAGATTAGCTCCAAATAGATCCAAAAATTTGTTTGGGAGGTTAGGGTTTCGAGGTCTTAGAGAGAGAAAGGAAGAGAAAGAGTTGAGAGAGAAAAATAAGGTGAAATGGCCTAAAACCCTTTTTTATTTTGGCCTTTCTTCTATGGTGTATCGATACATTTGGCAATGCATTAATACATCTGCCCTAATTTTGAATAAATGTATCAATACATTAAGGCAACGTATCGATATATTTCGGGTAGAATGGTCTTGGGTGCTCCCTGCTTCAAATGTATTGATACTTCGAGACAATATATCGATACATGTTCATCTGTTACCAAATCTATCGATACATCCTAAAATGTATCGATAAAATTCCTCCAAAACACCTCATATTGTTATTCCTGCCATGAATATGTCAATACAAGAGGGGATGTATCGATAAATTTTCCCTTATAGGTAGTTTTAAGTCTTCCAAAACTTTAAAAAATCCAACTTAACACCCCAAATCCATTCCCTATTAATCTCATACCTCAAATAACTCATATAATTCAAATCCTCATACATATATTCTCAAATATGCATCGAATTAAATCAAATCCTCAAGCTATATGATAAATTCATCATTCCTTATTGATATTTGCCTTAACGTCGTATTTAGGTGTCAAAGTGCCAAACATATGCACAATTCCATTGAAATTCTCCCTTATACCAATATTCATAGTCATACACCTATAACTATAGTCATATTCACCAAAGTTCAATTTAGCTTAACAATTAGCTTAGCTATTTCATCATATTATTAGAATCCTTAATGTACACTGAAATTCAAAGTCCTTCTCTATAGACCATAATAGCTCATATGCATGCTCCACAAGCATATACACCAAGTTTTCAAGTTTACTCATCAAATCACTTGGCGAACATCACATTTAGGCCATATAAAAAATCAAGGGTGTTACAATGAAATTGAGAAAAAGAAAAAGGGAAAGAAAAAAGAAGAAAAAGGATGAGGTGATGAACAAGGGAAAAGTATTGATGAAAAGGGGTATATGTGAGACCTTGTCAAGCTCGATTAAAAGACGGTATTGTACCGAGTGGTACAACTAAGTTAAATCGAGCCTTGAACTAGTTCAAATAGAAATTCTAAGAGAAATTTGAAAATTTTAAAACCAACAGAATGGCTTAGAATAGTGATTTGGAGTTCAAGGTCCAATTTGGAGTCCATCAGAAAATTGACCAATTAAGGACAAAACGGTCATTTTACCATTTGATGATAAAATTGAGATTTTTAGCCAAGATTTGATCACATTTGACCAAGAATAATTATATAAAATATAATTATGATTATTGGA
>NC_030850.1:21880486-21926155 GCF_000208745.1 Theobroma cacao | reverse complement strand
AATGTAAATTTTAAAAGAGTAATGCCAGTACGAGTTGGCAATGTATATCACTATTTTGACTCAAAGTCATGAAATAGGACTTAGTGATAATAAATAGAATCATAAGTAAGATAAATAATAGGCTTGCCTGGGTTTAGTGGATTACGTCCATTGGACCCATGCGCCGGTCATGACCCGGAATTTGGGTCGTGATAGTATACTAGGTGAAGGAAGATTAAAGCTCTTAATAGGTCCTAGAGTGACTATGTGCTTAGGATGATTTGAGCCATACATTGTCCCATATCTCACCTTGACCCTATTAGGATTTGACCTCGTGCTCAAATATGAAAATAATCAATAAATTAAAAATATAATGCAACGGAATAATAAACTATCATTTAATTAGAGAAACAACTAAATCCTATGGATCAATGTTTGTGTTTTTTATGTAATTTTCTAATTAATTATGAACATTCATAAGTTTAAGACTGAACTTGTTCAGTGAACTTATTCTTTAACAAGCACCTACATGTTATCCTCAAGTATCCCATATACTTTAATCTATGAGATCAATTGCTTACTTCCCAAGTAAGGAGCCTTAACATGTACTAGTCTTTAAGCATTGTCAATGCCTTGTCTTGACAATACAATGACCAAGAACAATTTTAGGAACATGGCTTTGATGCATAGTTATCTCATAATTGTAATAACTTTACACTTCTCTTGCAAGGCCTTTATGTTCCATGGGCTTCATCCAATTAGTACTTAATAACTCCTTATTATTGCACTAACATGAAGGAAAACTCTATCGCATATAGTTATGCTATTAAATATGCATTAAATGACAATATACATTCTTTGACCAATCTAATTGGCTCAAGGGCATATACCAATAGACTTTAACCATACATTACAAGCTAATTAAAGTCCTATTGATCCTTGATTTAGTGACAGTCTACATTAGTGGAGAGAGAGATGAAAAGAAAACTTATTGAATTTTGCATGAATATAAACTTATGTAGATTGTACAATGTCTAGGTGAGAAGATTGCACACAAACACGAAAATTCACTTAATGATAAGCTTGCATTTGAATTGAGATATGAACTTGAACAATATTTGTATGTGGAATAGAGTTATGAATATGGAGGAACTTTTAAGGATACTAAGGGTAATTAATGAAATGGTGCAATTGAACTCTAATTAAATGTTTTCATGTTCAAGTTATTGCATTTGTTTTTTTTTTTGTTTTGCTTGAGGACTAGCAAAATCTTCAATTTAGGGGTGTGATAACTCTATTATATAGAGGTTTTTTCAACACATTTTTAGGGCTTTAGTAGCTAGACCTTTGAGTTTTAGGTTTAGATTTTAGCATTTTAGGTGTTTTTCTAATGTAATTTAGATTACATGTTGAATAGTTAATTAAGTTGGTTTAGTTTAATTTTACTTTATTTTGTTTTTAATTTACTTTAAGAAGAGTTAATGCCAATTTCTCTCATGGTTTTTGTGTGGGATATGTGATGAGCAAGGTGAAATTGAGTTATGATAGCATAAGTATGGTGAAGGTGTCACTCGTACATGCTACTATAATTTAAAGATAACTTGAGCTACAGAAGTCCAATTGATGTGATTTTTGATTCATTAGAAAGCTAAGAGAATGGGATAGAACTTTCATGTTCACCACTTCACCCAGTTTGAAATAGATTGAGGTAAAAATGACATCTAAAGATGATAAATAGATGTAGATTGCACACAAGGCTGCATGGTGATTGAGGCTGCAGCGTTGAGTCACTCAAGGCTGTAGCGCTGAAAGGACCATTACAGCAACACTAGAAGCTTGTGGCCATGGCATTGAGCTGGATGGGTGCATCATACTAAAGGTTGAGAGCATAACGCTACAGCATAAGCAAAAATGTGTAGCAGAACTACCAAAGCTTATTACGATGTCGCAATGCTAAGAAGTCATGGCCATGGCGTCACCGCAGTTTCCAAAATTAAAAATTCTGACAAGAAATTGGAAAGTAAGGCATCTTGTACATTTTTAAGAGGCTTTTTGAGAGTATTCAGAGGGAGAGATGGTAACAGCTTTTCTAAAGAATTGGAGCTACAAATCAATCAAGAATTCAAGAGCAATTGAGAGAGATTCGTAATCAACTAGGCTGCAACATTAGTTTATTTCTTTCCTTTTGCGTTTTTCTTATTTTCTTGTTTTGAATTCATGGCTAAATTTGTTTGGATAGTGTTTTATTTAGATATTATGAACTAATTTGCTTATCTAGGTTTGTGGTGGATTTCAACATGTAGTCTAAATACTTGTTTTTTCTAATATTTATCATGAAAGGGTATTTTTTACTTATACAAATCTTTTCTTAATGCCATTAGTTGCTTGATCAACAATTAATTGATTTGTGAATCTAATTGAAACTTGACAAAGAGATTTTAAGTTAAGCTAAGATTTGAATAGTGCATGTTTACGTCACTTAGGTGATCTGATTTACGATTCGGTAAGACATATGCCAATTTCCATACATAACAAATTAAGTGTCCTCGGTTAGACACTTTGAGACCCGAGGGGACAAGTGAAAAATTTTGAAATAAAATAATATTTTATTAATAAAATAATATTAAAATATTAATATTTATCTATTGTTGAAATTAGTCATGAAGGAGGACTATATAACTAATCTAAGTGGGGGAGAAGAAGGAAGAAAGATGATGTAAGTAGGGCTCGCGTGCCATTATTTAATAAAGCAAGAAAGAGTAAGTATATATTTAAATATTATGGTGACACCTTGGTGAAGTGTAAATTTGATATTTTATTTGTACAAGTGTAAAGGAAGAAAGATAGAAGGAAATTAGAATTGAAGAAATGTTTGAAGGACCAAATTGTAAAGAATGAAAAGTTTGGAAGGTCGAATGGTAAATAAGGAAAAATTTGAGGACTTATGTGCAATTTCAACATTTGAAGTTAAATGGAAATTAACTAACCAAGGAAAATTAGATTGTGTGGGAGGATGAAATATGCATGTAACAAATACTATTACATGTAAAGATATGCATGCAAGGATGTACTTGTAGTGCGAAACATGTGAGACACCCACCATGTGACAAACAAAAAGGCATGAGACAAATGAATAAGATAATGCATGCATATGGATTTTTAAAGATTAAAAGAATGCATGAAGGATTTATGCATGATGGACACTTGGTGAGAATTAGACTAAAAGAAAAGAAAATATAATTGCATGTAATGTCATTGGCCAAGGTGGAGGCCAAATGGAAATTAAGGTGGGAAAGTTGCATGAAAGACCATTGGGTACAAATAAGGTGGAATTAAGTGGAAATAAATTAAAGAGTGGATATGGATAAGTAAAGGAGGATTTTTAACCAATGTGGAAGAAACGAAATTGGTGCATGAAAAGCCATTGGTTGACAAAATGGCTAAATGAAAATAAAAAGTGAATGTGTGCATGTATTGTGATTGGTTAAATGGGTGGCCATATAAATACCAAGATTCAAGAGTAAAAGAGAAAAAGGAATTTGTCTTGGTGAGACTTGAGAGAGCTAACCATTGAGAGACGAAAAGAAAGAAGAAAGTGCCTTTGAGAAGTTCCACCCGAGATGAAGAAAAAAGGAAAGAAAAAGAGAGGAAAGTGGAAAAGGCTCGGGTTGTGAGGATTCAAGAGAAACAGTGAGGATTCCTTCCTTTATCTTGTAGAGTTGTGATATTCTATGACCCAAAGAGTCTTTAACATTCAAGAGAGAAACCATGGAGTGTTGATGGAGGTGTGAAGCTTGGTTTCAAGATACAAGAGAAACAAGGTAAGGATTGTGGTTTTAGCTTGAATGTTCTTTGGAAATGGGTTAGTAACTATAAAAAATATTTTGTGGTAGCAAAGATTAGCTTGTTTGGAGAGGATTTAGTGACATGCAAGCCATCAAACTCTTGGATGCATGATGGATTCAAAGTGAAAGAAAAACGATAAGCATGGTATTGTGTTTTAAGGCCTACGATTGGTAAAAACATTAAGAAAATAATTTGTGCATAATGTTAGCAGCTTGGTGATTGGAGCTTTGGAAGAATGTTGAGATTGCATGCAAGATCCAAGCCATCACAAAAGGTAAGGCATGCAATGTGAAATGATTGTGTGAAGCCTTAAGTACGGTTAGGAAACAATTATGCTAGTTGAAAGCTTGAAAAATGAAATTGTGGACATGTGTTGTTTTGAAAGATTTAAAAGGTTAAGAATGTTGGTGTAACATGAGTGGAAATTGATATTGTGCTTAATGGTAGCATGTTAAATATGAATAATGGTGCATATAAGCTTAGAAATTACTTGGTGAAATCGGATTTATAGTTGTTGCCATATATGTGATTAATAGTATGAAAATAATAGTTTGAATATGATAAATATTATTAGAAAGATTGATATGGGCATTTGAAGTCATAAACAAGATGCCGGATTTGTGTAAGTCAAAGTTCACACTAAGGATTTAGTGTAAACGATTATCTCTTAAGAATAAGAGATGAAAGTATAGAATTAAATATGAACAGCAAGTGTAGAATATAATGACAGCAAAGCTCATTAAATGCATTGGATTGAAATGATGTCAGGAAGTTGACAAAGCAAAGAATATTGTTGCAAGCATAGAGTAAGCATTTGAGGAAAGATTAGTGGCGAAGTAATATCCCGCCATTGTAAGGTGAGTAGTGGTTGTCTATTTCAAAAGTTCCATAAACTATATATTGATATACTTTTAATAAATGTTGTCGGTTTTCTTTAAATGCAATTGTTGATAGCATGAGTTGTTAGCCTCGGTAGGCGATTTTTAAATGGAATTGTAATCAATTATACTATTTTTGTGGAAAGCATGAGTTGCTAGAAAATGATAAGTGATTTGAACACATAGTTTGCAATGATTTATACACTGCTATTGTGGAAAGCATGATCTGGTAGAAATGATAGGCAATTATGGATGCAAATTGATTTGGATGTTGCTTGTGTATACGATATATATATATATATATATATATATACATATATAGTAAGTTAANATATACATATATGTAAAGTGTTTTAAAAACCGAGAAACAAGCTCTATTGCAATGTTTTGCATCAAATCTGTGCCTTGTATCTTTGTGTGACGTGCATAGTTAAATGTACTAGTTAAATAGTTTAAATGCAAATTTTTGAGAGCCGGTTTTAGTCTGATCTTTATACAAATGTTTACACCATGCATTTTAATGTGAAAACCAATTTGAAAGGTTATCGAACCTTGTTTTCAAATGATTTAAAGCAAAAGTCTCGAAAACCTTGATTTTGTTTTGAAAATGATTTTAACAAATTGAGAGCATCAAGAATTGGCCGAATGTCACATTGGGATAGTGTGACCCTTGTGCACAAGTGAGCTCTAGCTAGAAAACCTTTGGGTCACCGACGGGCTGTCAGACATGGCTAGGCAACAGTTTGTGAGTATACGTGGCAAGGCCACGAGTTGTTATACTTTTCAAGGCCACGAGTTGATATACATGGTTGTGATCACATGATTTCTTCGATGTCGGCCAACTGCCATGGCTATGGGAATCTGATGGAAGTGGGCCTCCTAGAGTGTTATTACGTGGAAGAGGGTCCACAGATTGATTATCTTTAACTACCTACTCAAGAGCCTTGAGAGTTTTTATACTCGTACTCTTTTACATGGTGGAGAGTTAATGTTTTTCCATAGCTCCCCTATTTGATTGAAAGCTTTTAGTGCTTTATCTGTTGATTATGAGTTGATATACGTGGATGTACACAATTATTTTTACATGCCACACACTTTGGGAGCTTGCGTGATTTTATACGACTATTGTGTTTTTTTTAAAGGAAATAGATGATTTCGATGATTGAAATTTATTATACTATGCTTTGTTTTCGGCATTATTTACCAAGGAAAGAATTGCACTACGATTTTATGGCATTATTTTACAAGGCACAAATACCTTACTTGTTATTTGGTTTTATAAGGTTATCATTTTATATTCTGGTTTTATTACTCAAACGATCTACTTTAAGCTTGTTTCCCATCTACGCCCTGCTCATGGAGCCAATAATCACTAACTCTATGAGACTTACTTAAGTACCCCGTATTTTGATACGGTGGCTAATAAAGTTTACGGATGCCAATTAAGGTTAATTACCGAGTTAAAAAGGGTAATTCAGAAGTGAACCTATGAAATCTCGATCTCTATAGACACATAACTAGAAGTAGACTGATAATATGGACTAAGGGTAATTTCGTAATTTCTCTTGGTGAGCTCCTACGAGTGGGTTTTTTTTATGCTATTGAGGTCTAAATAGGCCTAAAGAATGAATGAATGATGTTTATGATGGTAAAATAAATAAAGAAGATAAAAATAATGATAACTTCCACGGTAGGGGTAAAATGGTCATTTTACATCTTGGGTCTAAATTTTTGTGTTTTCGTGAACCCGAGTATTTCTAGACTATTATGGACCTTGCCCTAGTGTCAAAAGAGTAAAAAGTTACACAAAGGATGAAATGAAGACAAAGTCACCATGTTAAGGGCATTTTGGTAATTTATGTGAGAAATGGATAAGCTTTAGATATAAATATCTAAAGCTCTAGCAAATTTCTAGCATCTTTTAGCAACTCTTCTTCTTCCTCCCCTCTCTTCTCTCCATTTCATGTTTTCTTCTTCTTCCATGGAAGCCTCTCAAGTAACCCTAAACCTTGTGTTTTTCTACACCTTTTCATAGGGTTTTTCATACTCTTTCTCTTCTACACCTCAAAAACCCTTAAAGGTCTTTCCTTGGTATATTTTCTCACTAGCTGGACGAGTGGAGAGAGAGAGAGAGAGAGATTGTCCACAATAGCTTGGAAGCTTTTGAAAAGGAATTCAACTACAAAAAACCACTAAGGTGAGTAATGAATTAGGTTTAATTTTCAAGTTGTTGATAATGGTTGATGATTAGAGTGGTGTGTGTATAGGTTCCAACAAGGCCTCACATGTCCATTTGAAGCATTAGTTTAGGTTAGAGTCGAGCAAAAGAATCAACAAGACTGGTGAGTGAACTTGCATCAAAGTATTTTTGGGAAATACATATGTGTTAGGATGAAGCATTTAAATGATTTTACTTGGTTTTCATTAAATTATGCATGGAAACAAGCCCTTGATAAAATGTTTTGATATTGTGAAAATATGAAATATGTAAAAAGATAAATCCGTGTGCTTCTATATTATGTTGGTATGTATATATATGAATATGTGTTGTGCATTAATGAATAATGTTGTGTGATAATGATGACCCAGCTATGTGCGATGTGGGAGTGCACATGAGCTGATGATGACCTGGCTATGTGCAAGTAGGGAGTGTACATAAGCTGATGATGACCCAGCTATCTGCGAGTAAGGAGTGCGCATAAGCCGATGATGATGACCCGACTATGACGATGAATGAAATGAGGTGGTGTACGTGTTTATGTATGTTTATATATGTATATGTGATAGAAAGTTTTATAATTATAATATGTGATTGAAATGAATAATGAGAAACTTGATTATTGTCAATGTGTTCACTTTGATGTGCAATATGGTAGGAATGGATTTTGTGGCATGTGAAAATCCCTTAATTTGTCATCTACCCTGAATCTCGCTGCAGCGAGAAACTCTCAGGTGGTGAGGGCACAAACCAGCCCTATTTCTCACTATAGCAAAAAAGAATTCTCGCTGCAACGAGGAATTTTGCTACAATGAAATTGGATTCTCGTTGCAGCGAAATTGGATTCTTGCTGCAGTGAGAAACTCTCAACTAGACCTAAAATTGTAGTACAGTGCTTCCACTTTGATAATGATTTTGACTACATTTGTCTTAGAAATGGGCAATTTAGTAAAAATAAAAGTTGTAGCTCTTCTTCTTAGCTTTCTAATGGTCCATAAATCAGGTCAATTGGACTTCTGTAGTGAGATATATGATAGAAAAACTGAAACATATGCAAACTAAGACTGTTTCTCGCTACAGTGAGAAACTTGCTATCATGCTTGCTATCTTGCTTGATTTTTATATATTTTTCACCCATTTAACGTCATGGATTGATCATGGGTTTTTGTAACACTATGAGGTTGTTAATCAAAGTTTGAAATGAGGGGTTTTTAGTAAGAAATTAAATCAATTGCATTGTTTTTGAAGCAAGTGCATCATGATTTCCAAATTCTTCCTATCAATTGCTTGTTCCCTTCTTATGTTCACTCACTGAGTTTTATACTCACATTTTTAAACTTCATGTTTTCATATTCGAAGACAGTCGGGACCTAGATTGAGTGTCCACATATGCTCATCTTCTCGGTAGGTACTATGGCATCTCAATAGCTGTACCTTCACCCACGGTCACTCCGTTGACGGTCAAGAGTCTGTTACCTGTGAACACGTATATGTAATGTAATGCGCTAGAATCCATGTTATAAGTCAAATATGTATATTTGATTACTGATGCCACTATGAGTTGGCAAACGAGTGGCATTATTTTGACATAATAAAATGGTGAGTATTAGGTCACTATAAAATGTTACTGAAATATTTTGGTTGAGAATTATAATATGTGGTTTTAGAAATGATGGTTGGGATTAATGATTAGGATTGTATAAATAGGCTTGCTTAGGCTTAGTGGGCTATGCCCATTGGGTCCATACGCCTATCATAGCTCGAAATTTGGGCTGTGACAAATGTGGTATCAGAACTCTAGGTTTAGTCGAGTCTTAGGGATTTTTTTATCAATCAGCGGAGTTGTCGGAGTTAATGTAGAGTCTGGTTTATGGTTTGTGACTGCAGAACAATTCATTGACAAGAGGCTAAATGAACTCCTATTCCTAGTAACCTACCCTCTTGCCAACATTATGCAAAGGTCATAAGTGGTGCCGTTGTTCGGGTTTGAGATGCCACCTGAGATATGAGCTGTTGTTGGAAAGATTTTAAGCAAATGCTCCTAATGAAAGGTTAATGTAATAACAAATTCCTTTGATTAAAGATGGAGGAAATTGGAGTTGGACTAATAGGTCCGTAATGAGTTATTCATTCAGTGGAGTTATGACTTGAGCCTATAATTGTCAATGAAAAGAAATTGGACGATATTGGATCATTATTGTGGTCAATATAAAGAAACATATACAGTAATGGTACAAGGGGTGCACTTTGATTGGAATGAATAGTGATGATTGTGATTCACTTGAAATTTATAAATTTAAGCATTAAGGTAAGAGTAAGCCAATACTTATGTGCACGGAGGTAAGTGCACTTGGTTAATCGAGCTTGTTATGCCATATATAAATGGTGTTTGGCTTCCGAAATATTTATATGAGAATATGTGTACAGCAGGCTTTCATTCTAATTAAGTGACTGGAGATCCCAAGGGTTAATTTGAACTATTATGGTTTAAAATTAAAGGTATATAAATTAGCTCAAGGGTGAAAATCAGTGATCATTATAATTGATGGTAGTCATGAAGAAAAAGGCTAGTAAACAAACTTGCTCTAAGGATGAGCTTGAATTTTGCTATGCTTAATGTAGAGCCAAAGGATTAAAGGACTAGATGTGGATTTAACAGTTTGAAATTAAATGACATGGAAATGACAAATTTAGCAAAGTTCCATACGGAGTTCTATATTGAGATTGATATATGAATTGCTTTAAAGGTCAATTTTTTTTTAAAAAATCTATTTGGTTCAATATGCAACCTATGATGTCAATGATTAGTCTTGAATGTGATTTCTCCAAAGGTAAGAAACTTAGAACATGTGGATTTTCATATATGCTCTAAAAGGAAGCTTCTACATCTTAAGTTTAAGAAATTTTGATCTTATGACTGCAAATGCAAGATACAAAAATTAAGTGAATTGTTTATCTTATGGATGCAATTGGTTAAGAATTGATGAGTAAAGTCAAGATCTCAACACTAAGTGGTGTACAATTTGATATATGTGTATCTAAGAGTAAATTTAGAGGTCATTGCTTAATCAATTTGCACTGAATGTTATGGTAAAGGTATGCGAATACTAGTAGTGAAGTATGCCCAAAGTGAGATATGTTGAGACGAATGTTCCTATCGCAAACTTGTGATAGAAAGCTAGTTTTGCAAATTGTGGTTTTTATGACCATGAAATATATGGAGGTTACCAATATTTAAGCTTACACTCGAAGTTGTATATCTTGTGATTCACATTCATCGTGTGGAAGGAGATGTTCCATACAAGGATTTGGCCTAATTGGTGATTACATGACTATAGGCTTGGTATGAGATTGAGAATGCCCTAACATGTATGAGAAGTGTGTTGCGAAAGGTTGAAAGTCATTAAGACGAATGATGGGTGAAACATAGATGTTGTTATGACGAGCATAAAAAGCTCAAGGATAATCAATGTAATTATGTTAAGTTCGTTTGGTTCGGTCCGAAATAAGAGTAAGAACATCTTGAAAGATCTTAAGATAATGTTCAATGGGGTTAATGAACTAAATGTTATCGAATATATATTAAATTGTTAAAGTTATGCGTGGCTTTAAAGATAAGCCTTTGATTGTCTGAGTCCTCAACAGAATTCTATTAAAAGTGTGCTTAAGCATTTTAGAAGTGTATTGGAAAACATAAGAATAATATACTAGTTTGACTTGCTATAAGAGGTCGAATTTGGATGGCCATGAGTGGCTTGTGAATAATCAAGTAGTGTAAAGTACGTGCTTATAAAGGGAGCTATGATTAGTAGATAAAGGTGGAACTTTAGAATTTCATTGTCATAGTTATTAGATTATATATTTCAATTATATGATATAGAGTAGAACATCAATGATGAGATTGTGTTCAATGCTTTAGGCCTTGAACTGTAAGTTATGGACATGTATCCACCTTGTGAATACCCTGATGAGATAAATTTGAAAGATTTTTCACAATGACAAAGCATTAAAGCTCAAAGAGCAAATAATTATATAGTCAAGTTGGGCTCGTGACTGATATGTCACATAAGTATGAAGATATGATACAAGCATAAGTATATTTGGAAATGTTGGTTTGAGGCAATGATTATCCTACCATTTTGTGGACTCGTTGAGGTTCTGGTCTCGACATAATTGTAGACATAAGGCATAAATTGTGAGATGTGCTTCCCCCACAAGTTCCAATTTATTTTGAGTAATTATCAAGGTAAAGTGCTTGATAGGGATAGGCAAAGGTTGAATTATGCTTCAAATGTTTAGAGAAGGAAGGTGACATGGTTTGATTAAATGATACTACCCTTGGTAAGGGAATAGAAATACGTTACGAAAATTATAGAAATCTACTTAGAAAAGAGATGATGATTCGAGTATTTATATATGAGTAAAGACTTTGGTAATGAGCTACGATCTAGAAGCATGATATTAGAATATGAATTTTGGCTATGAAAAATTGATTTTTAAGACACATGGTGCTTCGGGGATGGTGCGAATTAGTGGTCAATTCTCGTATGAGATTAGAATATTGGAATCAGCTTTGTGTATTCACCACAAATGATGAGCATGATCTAACCAACTATGAGAAGAATTCATTCTAAACTTGATTGTTGGTTATTTTGGTTTTACAGATGGCTTATTGTGCTTGATATGCCTAAGGCTACCGAAAGTTAAAATTTTTGGAAAAATATATATGTATGGATATATATGTTGCATATTGGTAAAAAAAAAAAACTCATATGGAGTTGGTTATAATTTGATTCAATGATAAAATTCTATCAATGGTTATAGCGCTAGATAGTGATTAAGATGATTTATCGGTGATTTTGGTAGTGAACAAGTTGATTATAATGTTGTTAGCTTAAAAGTAAGTGTTTATACTTTTGGTATAAGTTCCTCAATTTTTATTATATCGTGATCAAATTTGGTGTTTTGATACAGCCTGAGAGGCTTGGCATATGAACTAGGTTAATTGTAAGCTAGAATTTGTTAGGCTGTTATGAAGTACCCAAATAGAGAAGTATGCCATAGATTTAATTCTCTAAAGGCTAATGGAATAGAATGTATGAGTACTGGTATAACTTCAATATAAGGTTTTGACTTATGGAGGTTTGGGTAAAAATTTATAGCTTATGCGCAAAGGTGTGCATTTGAATTCGTGTAATTAAAAGTGTAAAATCTGCTTTGATTGGCATAGAGCCCATGATTCAAAATGAAGGATTATGAATTTAATTTTTTAAGGAAAAAGGGCTAAAGAAGTTGATTTCGGAAAGGTCTTAGTAAATGATTCCTTGATTTTAAAGTACACTTAAGGAGAGGTAAGTGTCAAATTTCATCTTCGGACGAATAAACTAATAAGTTCACAAGATTTAGCATTTGGAGTAAATTTGAAGAATTTCAAGTTAGATATGCTTTATGTGGTTGATGATGAACAAATTAGTTACGACATTGGAAATATAGAAATGATTAGTAATCAAGATGAGACTTGGAAAGGAACCTTAAAGAAAAATTTTGAGCAACTTTAACCTTGAGAAGTTGAGTTATTGATTAAAGGGATTGGTTAAGATCATAGGAGGTATGCGAATATCATGACTTATTGAAATGCTTCGTGGTATAAATTAAGATTTATCTAGTAAGCACTTGATCATGAAAGTACTGGAGTTTTGTTTTTCGGAATATGGTTACTAATAGTTACTAGATTTGAATCATCCATGATGTTAAATATATCTGAAATAAATAAAGCTTGTTTTGATCCTTATGTATTATGAAATGCTTAAATGGAAATTGTATGGGAGAATGAAAAATGAAACAGAGATTGGTTGACAAATTAGACCCATAGTCAATGGTGGAATAGATGCTTGAATATTGGAAGGTTTGATAAAGGAGTAAGGTAGAGGAGTTACGGATGGTTAAGTAAACTTGCATCATTGATGATTTAAGGATGATTTGATTGAGGTGTGACCAGAATTAATAGCTTATTTGAATTATCTTCATAAGATGAAGGATGATATTGTTTTGATACAATAAGAGTAGTACACATAACTATATAGTATGACATTGTCGAGTTTTCTATAAGATTGGAAGTCAATATGATGCATAAACCAAGATTCTATGTTAAGAATGCCAGACAAAAGTGATGTGGTAGAACTTTAGAACATTGATTATTCACGTTACACCCATTTGAATTTGAGGACAAATTCATTTTAAGCGGGGGAGACTGTAGTACCCCGTATTTTGATACGGTGGCTAATAAAGTTTATGGATGTCAATTGAGGTTAATTACTAAGTTAAAAAGGGTAATTCAGAAGTGAACCTATGTAATCTGGATCTCCATAGACACATAACTAGAAGTAGATGCGATAATGCAGACTAGGGGTAATTTCGTAATTTTTCTTGGTGAGCTCCTACGAGTGGGTTTTTTTAATGCTATAAAGGTCTAAATCAGCCTAAGGAATGAATGAATGATGTTTATGATGCTAAAATAAATGAAGAAGATAAAAATAATGATAACTTCCACGATAAGGGCAAAATGGTCATTTTACATCTCAAATCTAAATCTTTATGTTTTCATGAACCCGAGTATTTCTAGACTATTATGGACCTTACCCCAGTGTCAAAAGAGTAAAAAGTTGCACAAAGGATGAGAGGAAGACAAAGTCACCATGTTAAAGGCATTTTGGTAATTTATGTGAGAAATGGATAAACTTTAGATATAAATATCTAAAGCTCTAGCAAATTTCCAGTAGCTTCCAGCAAATCTTCTTCTTCCTCCCCTCTTTTCTCTCTATTTCATGTTTTCTTCATCTTCCATAGAAGCCTCCCAGGTAACCCTAAACCTTGTGTTTTTCTCCACCTTTTCATAGGGTTTTTCATACTCTTTCTCTTCTACACCTCAAAAGCCCTTAAAGGTCTTTCCTTGGTATATTTTCTCACTAGCTAGACAGGTGGAGAGAGAGAGGGAGATTGTCCACAGTAGCTTGGAAGCTTTTGAAAAAGAATTCAACTACAAAAACCCACCAAGGTGAGTAATGAATTAGGTTTAATTTTCAAGTTGTTGATAATGGTTGATGATTAGAGTGGTGTGTATATAGGTTCCAACAAGGCCTCACATGTCCATTTGGAGCATTAGTTGAGGTTAGAGTCAAGCAAAAGAATCAATAAGACCGGTGAGTGAACTTGCATCAAAGTGTTTTTGGGAAATACATATGTGTTGGGATGAAGCATTTAAATGATTTTACTTGGTTTTCATTAAATTATGCAATGGAACAAGCCCTTGATAAAATGTTTTGATGTTGTGAAAATGTGAAATGTGTAAAAAGATAAATCCATGTGCTCCTATATTATGTTGGTATGTATATATATGAATATGTGTTATGCATTGATGAATAATGTTGTGTGATAATGATGACCTAGCTATGTGCGATGTGGGAGTGCACATGAGCTGATGATGACCCGACTATGTGCGAGTAGGGAGTGCACATAAGCCGATGATGACCCGGCTATGTACGAGTAGGAAGTGCGCATAAGCCGATGATGACCGGGTTATGTTCGAGTAGGGAGTGCTCATAAGCCGATGATGATGACCCGGCTATGACGATGAATGAAGTGGGGTGGTGCACATGTTTATGTATGTTTATATATGTATATGTGATAGAAAATTTATGATTATAATATGTGATTGAAATGAATAACGTGAAACTTGATTATTGTCAATGTGTTCACTTTGATGTGCAATATGGTAGGAATGGATTTAGTGGCATGTGAAAATCCCTTAATTTGTCATCTGCCCTAAATCTCGCATTCTCGCTGTAGTGAGAAGCTCTCGAGTGGTGGGGGAACAAACCAGCCCCGTTTCTCACTGCAACGAAAAAGAATTCTCGCTGCAGCGAAATTGGATTCTTGTTGTAGCAAGAAACTCTCGGGTAGACCCAAAATTTTGATGTAGTGCTTCAAATTTGACAACAATTTTGATCACCTTCCATTTAGAAATGGGCAATATGGTAAACACAAAAGTTGTAGCCCTTTCTCTTAGCTTTCTAATAGTCCAAATATCAGGTCAATTCGACTTATGTAGTGGGAGATATGATAGAAAAAGTGAAACATATGCAAACTAAGACTATTTCTCTCTACAGCAAGAAACTTGCTGCCATGCTTGCTACCTCACTTGATTTTGACATATTTTTCACCCATTTAACTTCATGGATAGATCATGGGTTTTTCCAACACTATGAAGTTATTAATCAAAGTTTGAAATGAGGGGTTTTCAGTAAGAAATTAAATCGATTGCATTATTTTTGAAACGAGTGCATCATGGTTTCCAAATTCTTCCTATCGATTGCTTGTGCCCTTCTTATGTTCACTCACTGAGTTTTATACTCATGTTTTTAAACTTTATGTTTTTAGATTCGAAGATAGTTGGGACCTAGATTGAGTGTCCACGTATGCTCATCCTCTCGGTAGGTATTATAGCATCTCAGTAGCTGTACCTTCACCCATGGTCACTCCGCTAATGGTCAAGAGTTTGTTACCTGTGAACACATATATGTAATGTAATTCGCTAGAATTCATGTTATAAGTCAAAAATGTATATTTGATTACTGATGCAACTATGAGTTGGCAAACGGGTGACATTATTTTGACATAATAAAATGATGAGTATTGGGTCACTATAAAATGTTACTGAAATATTTTGGTTGAGAATTACAATATGTGATTTTAGAAATGATGGTTGGGATTAATGATCAGAATTGTATAAATAGGCTTGCTTGGGCTTAAAGGGCTATGCTCATTGGGCCCATGCGCCAGTCATAGCCCGAAAGTTAGGCTGTGACACTTACACCCCTCATCTCCCTTTTGCAGATAGTGATTGGCCTAGCGTGCATTCATTGGCACATATTGTCTACCACGGATAGGTAAAGGCATCTCATAGCACTTTATTCTGAGTCACTCCACTGCTAAAGGTCAAGTTGTTTATGGCATAATTATTTGTAAATAGTGTTAACATAAATGTACAATTGGAGATTTTAGACTATAATGTATTCTTACAATTATGGTGAATAAAGGTTAAGATGACTTATTACGACTTTTGTTCAAATCTTATTAGAAAGAGTTATACGGATCAAAGTAATTTCATAGATTAATGGCATGAATATAAAGTAATAACTAAAGTTTCAATTAAGGCTTGTTCGGGACTTAGTGGGTTTTCCCGTAAGACTCGAACGTCGGTAGCAATCGAGGAGCGGTCGTTACAAAAGGTATAAAGGTTTTACCTAATCTTTTAAATGGCTTATTATTATGTAAAGGTTGTATTTTAACTTGAAAAAGATAGTCTCTTGGTAAAAGTTACGCTTGATCCTATTCAACAGGCAAAGTGATAGTGGATTCAAACTCCTTATGCTATCAAGGAACTGAATGTAGGCATTGGAAGGGCAAACCTCTATAAAAATCTTCTTGGTCCTTTCTTACTTTGTTACTCTTTACTCATTAAGTTTATTCTTTGTTTTATTGTTTTATTCTTTCACAATTAAATTGATTTTTAAAAAAGGGGTAATTTTTACCTAACAACCAATTCACCCTCATATTCATTCTTTTACTTTAAGCTTATCTTTTCTAACAAGTGATATCAGAATAGGTTCTCAAGTCTTTGCAGGTTTAAACACCATTGAGAGATCCTAACCAAAGAGCTTAAAGTAACAACCATGGCACCATCATCATCCTCGAGCTTCATTGGTGAAGGACAATTTAAGATGAGGCCTTCGTTGTTCAAAGGGAAGAGCTACCCGTTCTAAAGAATAAGGTTTGAAAATTTTATACAATCTATTGATTTCGATCTTTGGGATATTATTGTTGATGGGCCTCATATTCCTACCAAAACTATTGATGGTGTGAAACACCTTAAAATTAGAGCTGAATGGGATGATAAAGACAAAAAGTTGATACAGCTAAATGACAAAGCTGCAACATCTATTTTATGTGCTCTTAGTGAAGATGAATTCAATAGGGTAGCTATGTACTCTACAGTAAAAGAGATTTGGAATACTTTAGAAAACTATTAAAAGAGCACTAGTCAATTTAAGGAATCAAAAATTAGTATGTTGATACTTGATTATGAGTTATTTAAGATGAAGAATGAGCAGTCTATCAAAGGAATGTTTGAAAGATTCACTAAGATTATTGGAAGATTAAAAGCTTTAGGAAGAGAGTTTCCCAATGCTCAGCTAGTGAAGAAAATCCTTTATTGTTTATCCAAGTCATGGAGACCTAAGGTCACTACCATTGAAGAAGAAAAAAACTTGAATGTACTTAAGCTTGATGAGTTCTTAAGATCTTTGCTTACTTATGAGATGGCTCTCAAACATGAGGAAGAAAGGGATGAAGCAATTAAAGGAGAAGCAAAAAGAAAAGTATTGCTCTCAAAGTAATTGAGGAAAAAATGTAAAGAATGTTGAATGTAGTGATGAAGCAATAGCTCTTTTAACAAAAAGGTTTAAGAAATTTTTGAGGAACAAACAAGGAAGTCAAAAGTTCTTCAAAAGAAAGGAACCAAGAAGAAATCTTATGAAAGACATTCAACAAGATGATCTTGAAAAGAATCACATTATTCGCTATGAATGCAAGAAGGCTGGTCACACTAGATATGAATGTCCAGAACTTAAAAAGAATCATCGAAGAAACTTCAAGAGAAAAGCTATGGTAGCTGTATGGAGTGATAGTGATGAATCCTAAGAAGAGCAAGAAGGGAGAATTGCAAATCTGTGCTTCATGGGAGTTGAAAAATCCAAGGTATGTTCTTCAAGCATTGCTTCTTGTTCTTATGATTATAATGATGATGCATATACTTTTGATGAACTTCAAGATGCATATGATGACTTGGCATTTGAGTTTGAACATATGAATTTAAAATACAAAAAGGTAATCTCTAAGCTCAAGACAGAAAACGATTGCATGACTAACATTAAGTTTGAGCTGAAAAACAAAGTAAAAATCTTAGGGAATGAAGTGAATATCTTAAAGAAGAGAAATGAGCAATTAATTGAATCATATTCTTAATGGAACATGAGCTCATAGAAACTTAATGAAATGCTTCAGACTCAAAAAGCATTCTTTGATAGAAATGGCTTAGGATATGATAAGAAAAAGACAAAAGCTTTATTTGAAAAAGAAAATGAAAAGCATGATGCATCACATGTTTGTGTCTGTTGTCACATGAAAGGACATTCTATATATTTCTATCTTTTTAGAAAAACATCTCTAAAAAAACTGTCAAAAAGATATGGGTCCTAAAAGAGACCAAACGTACATGGGGAAGAATTGTAGAAATTTTTGAGGTCCCAAGTAAAAACTGTCAAACCTTGTTCTATAAAATAATTACGACGCCATTTACATGCTCAATAGAATGTTTGCAAATTTAGGAAGTTCGAGAAATCGTTAAAAGACGATATTGCCGCTAATGGTACCATTAGGTCTATTAAGCCTCGAACTAGTTCAAATAGGAATTTTAAGGTGAAATTAAGAGTTTCACAGTCCAGGGATCACTCAAAATGGTAATTCGGAGTTCGAGGATTAATTTGGAGTAAAATCGAAATTTTCACTATCTAGGAGTAAAATGGTAATTTTGCCACCTGAGGATAAAATTGGAATATTGGAAGAAGTTTTTGATCAAGATTGATCACATTTGACTCATTGGAGTATAATTTGAGGTTGATAAGTGAAAAAGTCATAATTTTGATATTTTTAGAGTATAGGGGCAAAACAATAATTTTATCGCCTTAGGGGCAAATCGATAAATTTTCACTCCTGACACTTGTCAAGACCAAGGGATTTTATTCATCATGGAAATGGATAAACATAAGAAATGTGTGGTGGAGAATTAAAGAATTAAAAGTGAAATATTTAAAATTTGAACCAATAAGGAAATGCCATGTGTCATGCTTTTATTATTTTATTGTTTCTTTATAAAAAGGCATAAAAACCAGTCCATTTCTCCCATAGTGGTCTGCCAAACCAGAAGAGAAGAGAAACCAAGGAAGAACAAACCCTAGGTGGGGAAAATCAAAAAGAAAGTGTTGGAATTCAAGGATTTGATCAAGCAAAGGTAAAATTTCTTTGATTTTGCTAGTGATTTACCTTACCCATGCATTTCTCCTTAATTTCCATGGTTGGATTGTTGTTTTCATGGGGAAATCATGGCTGGCGAAATGGGTTTGGTGAGAGAAATGATGTTGGAATTGTTTGATTTTGAGTTATGTTGGTGTTTAGAGTTAGTTAAGCATGTTTAGAAACAAAATAACAAGAAAAGAATCCATTTTCCCATGAACCTTCAATGGCCGAACCCTACGTGAAGTGTAGAAGTAATGAATTGATTTTTTGATCAAGTGATTTGGTTGAAAAATTGATGAAATGATGATTTATGGTGAGAAAATGGAATGGGAAAATTTTTAGTGATAGTGCACCGCCATGGCCGAAATTTTCAAGAAGAATTGTGAGGGTTGTTAGGATGAATTTTAGATTATTGGAATTGTATTTAGTGAATTGAAATATTAGAAATGAAATGGAGTAATTTGGAGCTAAATCGGACACAATTGTCATTTAATCGGGTAATAGGCCGAATTAGGTCAGCACCGCATTTAAGCGGTAGTCGTATAAGTTGCATATCATATCATGCATATACACAGAGCCTAAATTGATTTTATAATGGTCAAGCATTAATGTGGTGAATTATGTATTGTACATTGTGGATAGGTGGTGAGCAAATTACACTGGTAAAAGTATAGAGATTATGCTTGAAGATTGGGATTAGGAGTACATCGACTCCTAGAATTGTGAGTAAAATTATTATCGTCTTAATTATCTAGAGTAGTTTTATACAATTGTGTGATTTTATAGAAAATGGGTTTAAATGGAAAATTGTTATGTTTTAGGAGAAATTGTGATTTTATAAAATGATTTTATAAATTTTTTGGAAAATTGAATACTGGTTTTGAAAATAGAGTAATTGGAGACTGCCTACTTGTGTTATAAATTGTGTTTTAAATTATATGGCTTATAGTAATATGTGAGCATGAATGGCAAAGTCGGTATTTATATCAAAATTATATATATTATGTATTTAGCCTTGACAGGCTAGATTGCGATAAATTGCTATGTCATGCAGATAAAGATTTTATAAATCAGGTGGTAGGTAAAATAATCCATAATCCCTGCAGTGGAGGTTTTGTGGACCAGCCTAAAAGAGGGGGCACAGAATCAGATATACCTAAACTCGATTAGAGAGCCGTGTGGAGGGTTTCTCTAGAGGTAAAGATTTGAGTGCACTTCACGTGGACCATTGCGTGAGAGTGAGACTCAGCCAACGCCAAGGCATGGCTAGAATTTCGGATGTAAAGACATTTAACAGCCTTGGTGGTCTCGGTCAGATGCTTAGGGCAAGGCATCCCCGGGAATGATTTTTGGCAGGAGCCAAGTTTTGTGAGATATATAAGCCATGTTAATAAATTGAGTAAACTGAATATTCATGTTATGAAACATATATTGGAAAAGAATATTTTAATTCTTCTCCATTTACTCGCCTTTGGATAGTTTAGATGGTGTCTGTTTATTCACTGGGATTTTATAATCTCACCACCCTCATTTGCTCACATTTCAGGCTTAGAGAATTCCATAGTTAGCTGACTTTGACAAGGACCTTCATTTAGACTTGAATCAGCAAAAGCTGTAGGTTTTCAGCTTTCGATACATTTTGGTTAGATGTGGGCCCACGTGTCGCTGTAAAAGTAAGTTTATGCTTTGGTTATTTGCTTTATAGTATATATGAAAATAATTAACTTTTACGCTATAAGAATTATTTACCGATAGCTTTATAAAAATTATTTTACAAGAAAATAGTTTATTTTATTGAATATTTTTATTATATTCAAATGGCCAAATTTTCACTTCAAATGAACATTTTAGATACTTAATTTGTTTTTAAATCACTAAATATATATTTTCTGCTTACCTACTACATTTTTAGCAAGTTTTGAGATTTTCGACGAAAAATGACAAAAATGCCCCTGTGAGCTAGAAAACAATATGTTATGTTCTGATTTGGAAATGACTCGTAATCCTTCGAATTACGATATTTGATAACTATTGCTCACTGGGGAAGTGCGAAAGCTGATACGAGAGCCGTGTGAGGTTTCGATCGGCATTCGGGGTGAAGAATGTCTGTCGAGGCTTCACGACTGTTGTCACGGGCCCAATGGGGAGTTCCGGGTCGTGACAAAAACAAACTTAGAAGAACTAACTCTCAAGGACCCAAGAAAGCTTGGGTACCAAGATCAAAAATTGGTTTTGTTTTGTAGGAAAGATCAAGGCAAGAATGCATGGATTGAGTTTACTACAAAGTCAAGTGATATCTATTCCATGAATGACTAGCTTATAGAAACTAATTTGTTAATTGTTTGATACCCTCTGGTTGGTTGATTATTGTTAAAGTAAAGATTAGTTTCTTGAATTCATAATTTGAATGAATATTGTTTTGATAATCTTGCCTACATAATAGTTGTTGAAATAAAATTTGGATATCATTCCATACATATGCATCATTCCAAACCAAGAACCATATGCACTTTACTTAATTCTACTTGTAAGATCTATTGTATTTGATTTAGAAAAAAAATTCTTTGGTTTTCAAGTCTACAAAGGTTAAGAATCGACTTTTGATTTTTAAAGAATCTATCCTTCAAAAACAAATTGATTTCCAGAATGCCTCGGGAATTCAAAGATTGACATTCAAAATTTCAAGAATCAATTCGCAAAAAGAATTTCAAAAGTCTTAGAGCACTAGGGCACAAAGAATCAATTCTTATCTTTTAAGAACCGACTTTTATGCCTTAGGTTAAGAAAGTATTTAAGCTTTAAACTCTCATTTTTCAATTTTTAAAGCTCTTCTAAAGCAAAATCTCACAATCCTGTCTCTCTCAAGAAATTTTCTCTTCTTCTAAAAGCAGATTTTTAAGAATCAAAAGACTAAAACTTTCCCAAAAGCTTTTCAACTTCAAATTCTTTTAAATTTGAGTTGACCCATTTGCAACTATGAGTTATCCGATAGTGGAATTGGTTCTCCGTATGAAAGAATCAACACCCCCATTCTCAAAACCTTCATTCTTCACTCAAACCTTTAGAGAAAATGGCTCAAGAAAGGTCAAGAGAAGAAAAAGGAAAAGCTCTAGCAACACCATCTAGAACAATGAGATCTGAAAAACCTGATCCATTCAACATCAACTTTAAGGATAAAGGAGGAAATAAGATATTTGATAAGTAATTATAAAAATAAAAATTTAGTAACTTCTCATATCTTAATATTTAAATAATTAGTATTCAAATATTATGTAATTTTTTCATGTTATTATTTATTATTTTAAAAGATAAAATTTGAAAACTTAAAAAAATGTAAGTTTATTCAACTTTATATTTTTATACAAAAGGATAGCTTTGTAAATTTACACTACATTCCTAGTAAACTGCATTTAAACCAAACACTACAATTAGACCTGGCAATTCGTGTTTTCGTGTCTTAAACGTGTCAGACACGTTTAGACACGAAACACGTTAAGATTAAACACGAACACGACACGTTTAATATTCGTGTCTTAAATTTAAAACACATACACGTATACGTTTAATACACGTGTAACACGACGCGACACGATTAACATGTTTTACACGTTTATTAAACGTGTCAATATACGACACGACATGATTAATAATACATTTAACACGATTAACACGTTTAACACGATTAACACAATTAACACGTTTAACACGATTAAATAAAAATATTTATAATTAAATATAATTTTATTATTTAAATTTAAAATCCATAGTTATAAAAATAATTATAACAAAAAAATAACAATAATAACATCATATATAATAAAATTTAATATAAATAACACACATCAAATTCATTATTATATATAAGGTTAAAATACACATCAAATAAGTATTAAAAATTATTTATATAAAGTTAAAATAGTTTTTAACTAGTAATGTTTAATAGGTTAATAAACGTGTCATGTATACACGTTTAAACACGTATACACATTTAAACACGATAACACGATTAAGTAAACGTGTTTAAACGTGTTTTAAACGTGTTTGTTGTGTCTGACACATTAAGACATGAAAATTTTCATGTCTTAACATGTCAGACATGATTAGACACGAAACACGTTAAGGGTAAACACAAAACCTGTTTAACCCGTGTCTTCTAGTGTCGTGTTAACGTGTCGTATCCAAAATTGCCAGATCTAACTACAATGTAATCTTCCCAACAATCACATTCCCTACAATTATCACTTTTCCATGTTATACCAAACATTGCAAAGTTATCTTCATAGCAATCACACTCCCAACAATCACATTCCTTGCAAAATACCAAACGCCACCTTAATTCGACAACTTGGCATTCAAGCCTAAATTAAGGAAAACATTTGGTAGAAATTTTGTACCAATCCCAAAGCAGTTGTTATTCAACTGGTAAGGGAATTTTATGATGGGTTTGGCTAGGGATGGCATGCTCAAAAAACATAGCAGAAAAAAAATTATAACTTATAACTAAACAACCAAAACATGCCTCCACCCATGGATCACCTTGGTGATACTTAACACATAAAAGCACAAAATAAATTATTATTCTAAAAGTTAAATTGCTCCAGGTAATTTCGTAATTGCACTAGCACTCCCTGAAGCAATCCCGCGAACACCACAAAGAGCAAAAACCCTAGCTATCAGTTAAAATTCCACTACGCAAGTATACGTATCGAGTAGATATTATAATAGCAAGCAGAGTATCGATCCCTCAGGGAATTGATTTAAAATTACTAAGTACTAAAATTATAACAGTTTAATCTTATCCAAACAATCAAATTCGAATAACTAAATTAATTAACTAAATCTAATTAACCAAAATTTATACTAAAAAGAAAAATCAAAGCAACAATATAATTGGGTAAAAATCAAATCAAACAAGTCTAGGATTACAATATCCCTCACACTTCATCTAAATCTTACCTCTCTTACTTAACTTATTTCAATGGGTTGAATTGCTAACCTAGACTCCTAAATTATTTATAAGGGTCTCCCGACTCAACCTATAAAAATTTATATTTTAACCAAAACACCATATCCCTATATGAATTGAAATTAAAACAAACTCATTAAGTTCAGGCTCTAATTTGGCTACGTATGGCCTATAGGTATATCCCTATCCTATATGCAAATCAATTAATATGATCATATGCTATCCTAATTTTAGTCTACTCTAAACTCCCTCTCCCAAGTTTGTTTAGGTTCCTATATCAATTTAATTGGTGGCCAAGTAATTAAAAGCATTAAGAACAAATTGAAATAAACAATTCAAATCCCATAAAAGATAAGTAAGAAAGAAATTAAAAATTTAGACTTCATGTGAGTTCAATTGCAAACCTAGAAAAAGAAAATTAACCACTCATAATTGCAAAAACAAATAACATTATAATAAATTTAACCATTGAAAGTAACAAGAAAATTAAAAGCCAAGGAAGAAAACAAAACAATAATTGCCGTCTTGATCTCCAAGTTTCAGCCTCAACTTCTAACTTCTTGAATCTCTCAAAAGTTATGTCCCATGTTGTTAAACATATCCTATTTATGCTAATAGACTTAACCTAAAGTTTTTTAAGTTGACCTAGGGTTTAATTGGGCTTAAAAGTGTAATAAAAGGCCCAAAAATCAATTATTAGTCTTTACAAATTTCCATTCCAGGCATAGTACGTCTAGCCATTTTTCGATGCGATTTTCTCTATCTTTGAGGCATAACTGGGCAAAGTGATATTCATAAAAGTTATAACTATATCACTTAGCTTTCCAATGGTACAAGAATCGTATCATTTGGAGTTCTGTAGCTTCAGATATGGCCAAAATACTGAAGCATATATACAAGCAGATTCTAGGTCTTTCAACACCTTACTTTCCAAAATTAAGCCCAATCACTTTTAATCCTACAAAAAATATAAAAACTAATAAATAATAACCAAAATAAAAAGAATAACATAAAATTAAAATAACTAACTTAAAAGTAACCTAATTATAAAAACAACTAAAAATAAATAAATTATAATTAAAAACTAAGGACTTAGATAATATTTCATAACAAAATTGGACTAAAATAATTCTATAAAATAGAATTATCACACCCCCAAACTTGAGATTTTGCTAGTCCTCTAGCAAAAGAAAATCACAAAAAGAAAACTGAATCAATAAAAAAAATCTTTGAACAAGAGATAGAAGTACCAAATCATGATTTTCCAAATTTTCCTCAAAAATTAACTCTAATTCAAGCATAAGGTAACATACAGCTAATCCTTAAATTCATGCATCAATTCAAGTGAAAACTTATTTTTCGAATGGACTTCTTGCGTGTGTGAATGTGTAATGCCTCGTACTTTGATATGGTGACTAATAAAGCTTATCGGACGCCAATTGAGGTTAATTATAATGTTTAGAAGTGATGAAAGATGAAAGGAATAGTTTGGGATAAAATATTTCGCACGCGAGAAAATAATAATAAAATAATAATATTTTTATCAGAAAAGAATTTGCTAAATAAAAAGTGATTCGAAAGTGAATTGAGGCATAATAAGGTATTTTGGGTACCAAGTAGACAAGAGAAAATTTTTAGAATAAAATAATATTAAAATATTAATATTTTATTCAATATCGAAGCTTTTCATGAAGGAGGAGTATATGGTCAATCTAATTGGGGGAGAAGAGGAATGAGAAAATTTTGGAGAGCAATGACATTAATGGGGCTGCATGTCTTTATTAAGTAAAGATAGTGCGGGTAAATAAATATTTTAAATATTATGGAGACACCGCGTTGGAGTACAAACTTTATACTTTATTTGTACATTTGTAGAAGAAGATAATAGAAGGAAATTGGAGTTAAATAAGTGTTGGGAGGACTAAATTAAAAAGGGAAGAAACTTGGAGGGTAAAACGATAATTTTACACAAAGTTTGGTCAAAGCTTCCAAAGAAAGCTTTGACTCTCATCCTTATCAGCCCAAAGCCGTCCTTATCTCCTCCAGCAAGATGTTTCTTCTTCATTCTTGAAGCTTCCAACACCATTCTCTCATTCTTCCATGGAAAGTTAATTTTCTTTCATTTTCTTTCGTTGTTTTCTTTTCATTTCCTTTCTTTTTTTGCTTTTTTCTTCTCCCAACTCCTTGTGCACCAAAGTTACAACTTCTAACCCCAATTTCCAGCACTTCTAAACCCAAGGAGAGAGAAAGAAAAATCTCTCTTTCTTTCCTTTATTTTCTATTTCTACTTCACTTTCAACAACACTTAGATTTTTGGCTTCAAATCTTCATTTTCAAGGTTGAAAGGTATATATTTCCAACTTTTGAAATTTTTGAATTTATGGTTATATTTTCAGATTTATTTCCTAATTTCTTCAAATCATTTTTCTTGGAAAGATTAGGTTTTCCATTGATTTTCATGCCTCCGAGCTCACCAAGGTAAAGAATCTTTACATTTGGAAATAGTTGGTATGATGGGTTTGAGAATTAGACTAGAAATTTAAGTTAAATGTTTGGTTAGAGGGTAGATTACCTAGTGTAAATTTATTAAAATTATTAGATTTAAATTTATGACTTACTTGAGGTTGTTATTGGTTATTGATAAATATAGGTTTTGATGGTATTTCGGGACTACTTGGATTAGAACCTTGTCAATGTTAATTTTGCCAAGTGAGTGAACTTGCATTAAAATGTTTTGCGATATACACATTTATGTTTGATTGAATCTCCTAAAACGTTTTATTGGTTTTTCTTCAAAAGCTTGCATGGGAACAAACCTTTATGAAATGTTTTTATGTTATGAAATGGATAGTGTGATGAATTCATATGTTTCTGTATAATGTTGATATGTATATACTATGTCATAAATGGTACCATTGTATGACAAATGCAATCGTGCATGTGCGGGGTGAGTGTGCACTTGCCGGTGATGACGGTGGTGAGAGAGATGGATGGTGATACTGCTCGTGTGCATGATGTGGGGGGATGTACATGATGGCATTATCTGTGCACGATGTAGGGGGATGCATACGATGACTCCGACTATGTGCATGATGTGGGGGGATGCACATGAGCTGGGTGAGACACGATGACTCTGGCTATGTGCACGATGTGGGGGGATGCACATGAGCTAGGTGAGATGGGGTGTCCAACTATGTACACGATGTGGGGGGATGCACATGAGCTGGGTGAGATGGGGTGTTTAGCTATGTGCACGATGTGGGGGGATGCACATGAGCTGGATGAGATGTGGTGGTATACTAATTGATATATGCTTAAGTATATGTATATGCAATAGAAAGATCATGATTATAATATGTGATTATATGGCATGATGAATCTTGAAAACTTCCCATTTACTTGTGAATTCATTTTATTACAGCGAGAAACATTCTGTTTATACTGCCTTGCTTGGATGATTGCTGGAAATTTCCTTTATTTCCAATTTCATGTTGAATATGGTTCCTTCATCATTAAAGGATTTAATAACTAGGGGTTAAATGGAGGTATTTTTAATAAGAACTTGAACTAAGTTGCATTGTTTTCAAACTTAAATGCATCATGATTTCTAAACTTTCCTTAACGTTGCTTGTTCCCTTCCTATGTTCACTCACTGAGTTTATACTCATGTTTTTAAACTTCATGTTTTAGGTTTTTTCTTCTGAGTCAAAGGTGATTGGATCCTAGGATGAGGTGTTCCTCCCCATCCATTGCTCGGTAGGTTTACCATGACATTAGATGTTAGCAACCTTGCCCAGAGTCACTCCGCTGATGGTCAAGGTCCAATTAGGTGTATATGAATACTTGATGTGAAATGTTAAGATTCATTTGTTAATCTATATATGTATATAATGGTTGTTGATGCCATTATGAATGTATGATTGGGTTTTGTGAGTTGTTTTCAAAGGAACTATAATTGAACACTACGAATTTTGGATTTTAAAGAAACGTGGATCAATGTGTAAGATTATATAAATAGGCTTGCTTGGGCTAAGTGGGCTGAGCCCTTGGGCCCTTGCGCCGGTCATGGCTCAGAAATTGGGTTGTGACAGAATGCTCTCTTACAAGAATATCATGCAATTCGGATTAGTTTATGCCAAATCTAAGCATAGATTAGTACTAGGATCCCATAGGTTTGCTTTTCATCTCTCTCTCCACTAATGTAGATTAACACTTATTCAAGGATCAATAGGTCTTTATCAAGCTTGTAATGTATGGCTAGGGTCAAGGCATGATAAAGCATATATTTAGGCTCAAATTCACTCTAAGCACTTAATCAATCTAGAACATATAAAGAGCTTAAATTTTTTTTTTAATAGCACCCCCAAACTTGAAGTAAACTTTCCTTTGTACAACACATTTATTTCTTTTCTTTTTTTTTCAACCCCCAAACTTATTTTTAACAATTATAAACAAGGGGTAATTTTTGCTAACAATCATCACTTTTGTTTTTCTTTTCTTTTTTTTTTTACTTTTCTCCCTCAATTTATCTTTAAGCTCAAACAATTCCTTAGAAAGATTAAAATACTTAGAGGGTGAAATGTTCAAATTGCTGGATTTAAATAGAAAGGCTAAGGCTAACATAATTGTGTAATTACAAAGAAAAGGTAAATTAGGCTCAAAAAGGATGACAAAGGATAAATATAACAAGATAGGCTTAAAAAGGCTCAAACGATCCAAAGATAGCCTAGATCACTTCCTATCCTAAGTGTTATCTAAAATTTCGCCTCGAGAGAGAATCAAACAAATTCTAGAATTCTTGACTTCACTATACTTTTTCATCAACATAAAATTTCTCTAAATTACACAAAAACTTTAAGTAAAAGAGTATAGTGCTCAAATTATTGGAAGTCACATTCTAAAATAAAGCTAACACAAGAATATCACATAAAATTAAATCATAACTATATGCTCCTCAAAATCTAAGAATCAAAAGATAATTAAAATATCATCCTAGGAATGGGACAATCATGAATGAGGCATAACTATCTCAATTGTTTTTTGAAACATAACAAAACATGCAAAGCACAAATAAAACATGCTAGATATATCTTAAAATAAAACTACTAAAAATACACTAACAAAATTCTAAACTACTCCCCTAAACTTGGAATGAACATTGTCCTCAATGTGATAAAAGAAAATAAAAGACAAGGGACAAGAATACTCCCCTTACTCCGAATCTGTAGTCTACAAGTCCTCTTCATCATCACCACCAAAATCATCTTCAAAGTCAGAATCCGTAGGTAACGAAGGAAAAGTAGACATATCCATCCCAATGTGTTCAGCATAGGCTCTCATAATCTGTTAAATCACCCGATTCTGCCTTTCCTGACGATCTAATTGATGATCAATGCGCTCCATCCATTGAGCAACACTATGTGTGGGCGCTGCTTGTGAAGGTGGAGGAGCGGCTTAGGAAGAACTACCAGCAACCGGTGCAGATTCCTTTAATCTCTTAAGAATGCCTATGGTGATAGGAATTTTTGCTTGTTGTAGCTCATCTTTATCACTCCATTGCACACCAACTTTTGCACATAAAGCAATGATCAAGGAAAGAAAACCGATACCATCTCGTTTAGTGCGACCCGTATGTAGGATGGCATGAGAGATAACCTTACCAACATCAATGGATTTATGTGTGACAATGGCATAAATAAGCACTGCACGATCCCTCGTGACATCACTAATATGAGTGGATGGGAGTAATCGTGCCGCTACAAAGTGTAACCAAACTTTCAGCTCCTTTTTCATGGCACTTCGTTTGAATGAAACTAGCTCACCATGCGATATCTTCCATTGGGCTCCCTCAACACACAGCGTCGAGATAATCTCATTGTAATCCTGATGATCACTCAAGTACTGCCCATATTCATCATTTTCAATATTGGGGGTTCCAAAGAATTCATTGATAGCTTGGCTATGAAAAGGAACTCGTTTGCCACGAACAAACGCCACACCATCAACATGCTCAACCACATTCGTAAAAAACTCTCGAACTACAGGAATCACTGCCGCTTCAGGTTGGTCATTAAATCAATGCCAATATCTATCGCTAAGCATGTCATGAATCTCCTTGTAAGGTAGAATATGGATATCTATTCCTCGTTCGGGAATTGGGACTTTGTTGATCAAAGATGTATGATATCGCGCAGAGGCTTCGGTAGATATGAACTTTGATCTATCAAAAGATCCACTGGAACTTGGTTTGGATCGTTTTGGAGCCATTCCTACAAAAGAAATTTAATTATCAAGACAAATCCAGAGGAAAACTATGCAAGTATTATTGTGTGAACAAGCATGAAAATATGAAAGATTTACAAGCATGAGTTTCATTAGTTCCTGTCCAATGCAACAATTCAAATTTAAGATTTCCATTGACAATCTCACTTCTTAAGATGCAACATAAATTCCTTATGCCTCATAACATTAAGACAGCTTTCTCATAATCATAATTTTCACAATGCCACAATCCAATGAAAATAAAATAGAATAAATCTATGACAATATACTCATCCAAAATTATTAGATATGGCATGTGTTGCCCCAACAATTTTAGCATTTATTTCTACTTGCTCATCCAAGCATCAAAAATTAAACAAACCCATCATTTACCCAAATCAACAAAGCATCTATCAATTATATTGGCAGCAAATAAAAATTCATGAATCCATTAGATAGGTAACAAAAAAAAAATTCTACACTCCAAGCATAAATCATGAGGAAGTAAGAAAACCCATTAACAAACATGCACAAAGGACTGATTCATCATGAAAAAATTATAAAATTTGTCATTAATACCAACCTCATCCTCTCTCTACACAAAACAAGTGAAAACTAAAAAATGGGAGGAAAGGAGGAGGGGTGCTTACCTTAAGAATGCAATGAGTGCAGTGGTTTTAAGTGAAAATAGAAAACAAATCCAAGTAAAAATAAAATGCAAAAATTTTGATTGCAAAGAAAGAAGAAGAAGGCAGTAGAGTTGAAAGGGAATTAGGAATAGGGGAGGGTGTTTGGCAGCAGGAGAAGAAGAAAGTGAAAGGAGAGAAAAAAAAACAAAAGGGTTTTTAAAGGGTTGGGGCTGGGCCCCGACCCAGCACCGCAGCCCTCATGCACTCAACTTTACTAGCCCGAAGCATCACATTTCTGGTTTGAGCATCGCGGTGCTCAAGCATTCTATTTGCTTACTTATTATTCAGCGCCGCGGCTCTCCCTTTGAAGACCGCGGCGCTGAAACATTCTGTTTTAGTGGCTATTTTCAGCACTTTCCAAGGCCATGGCACTCAATTTGAGGGCCACGGCTTTGAAATTTTATTTTGAAATATTTTTTATTTTATTTTATTTTTGAATCCAATGACTTGCAAAAAGGAAAAAATACATTAAAAGAAATAAAGTAAAAAGCATGAACTAAAATAAAATAAAAACAAGGTTAAGGAAATTGGATTGCCTCCTAAGAAGCTCTTCATTTATAGTATTCGGCTGGATTGACTTGCATTCTAGGCTGTGTCAAGCAAGTGAATTGAGGACTTTTGACGATTAATTTTGCCTCCCCAATAATGTTTTAATCTTTGTCCATTAACTTTAAATTTTCGACCATCTGTCCCTCTGACTTTGATCGCTCCATGTGGGAATACCTCATTGACAATGAAAGGACCAGACCACCTTGATTTGAGCTTTCTCAAGAATAATTTCAAGCGAGAATTATAGAACAACACTTCTTGTCCTGGCTCAAAGCTTATTTCCAATATCTTCTTATCATGCCATTGTTTTGTTTTCTCTTTGTAAAGTTTGGCATTCTCATAAACTTGAAGGTGAAATTCATCAATTTCATTTAGTTGCAACAACCTTTGCTCACCTGCTACTTTTAGATCAAAATTTAACTTCTTCATAGCCCAATAAGCATTGTGGTCAAGTTCCACCGGTAAGTGACAAGCTTTGCCAAAGATCAACTTATATGGAGACATACCAACTAGGGTCTTGTAAGCAATCCTATAAGCCCACAATGCATCATCTAATCTCTTTGAGCAATCTTTTCTTATGGGACATACGATTTTCTCCAAAATCTTCTTGATTTCGCGATTCGATACTTCCGCTTGGCCATTAGTTTGAGGATGGTATGCAGTGGCAACCTTGTGTTTAACTCCATATTTTGCCAGAAGTGCATCAAAATACTTGTTGCAAAAATGACTTCCCTTATCACTAATAATTTCCCTTGGAGTGCCAAATCGAGTGAAAATATTCTTCTTGATGAAATTCATTACCACCTTCAAATCATTATGAGGAAAAGCTGCCGCTTCAACCCACTTGAAGACATAATCAACAGCAAGCAAAATGTATTTGTTGTTATATGAAGATATGAACGGACCCATGAAGTCAATACCCCATACATCAAAAATTTCTATCTCCATGATATTGTTTAGAGGCATCTCACGTCGCCTTGAGATATTTCCCACCTTTTGGAGCTTGTCACAATGCAAAACAAAATTGTGAGCATCCTTAAATAATGTAAGCCAATACAAACCTGATTGAAGGACTTTAGTAACAGTCCTTGTTCCTTCACAATGTCCTCCATAATCTGAAGAATGGTAATGGTGAAGCACACTTTGAATCTCTTCTTCTAGGACACATTTTCTGAACATCTGGTCTTTACACTGTTTGAACAAGTAAGGCTCATCCCAAAAATAAAATTTAACATCATGCAAAAATTTCTTTTTCTGATGAAAATTTAAATCAGAGGGAATAATATTGCTTACCAGATAATTCACAAAGTTGGCATACCAAGGAAGTGATTTCTTACCAACTTGAAGGATTTGTTCATCAGGAAAAGTCTCCTTGATTAAGGTTGAATCTTTACCTTGATCTTCAATCTCTAATCTTGAGAGGTGGTCTGCCGCTTGATTTTCTATTCCTTTTCTGTCATGAATCTCTAGATCAAACTCTTGTAGCAAGATAATCCACTTTATCAATCTTGATTTAGCATCCTTCTTAGCAATCAAATATTTAATAGTTGAATGGTCAGTGTACACTATCACCTTTGTCCCCACGAGATAGGAGCGAAATTTGTCAAAAGCAAAAACCACAGCTAAAAGCTCCGTTTCTAGTTGTGGTATAATTTTTCTGAGCCTCATTCAAAGTCTTGCTAGCATAATAGATGGAATGGAAGATTTTATCCTTTCTTTGTCCCAAAATAGCTCCCACCGCAAAATCACTCGCATCACACATCAATTCAAAAGGGAGAGTCCAATCGGGACTAATTATGATAGGTGTAGATTTTAATCTTTTCTTCAATTCATCAAAAGAAACAAGAAATTCATTATTAAACTTAAATGGCACATCTTTCTCCAATAAATTGCAAAGTGGTTTAGAAATTTTTGAAAAGTCTTTAATAAATCTTCTATAAAAACCAGCATGATCAAGAAAACTTCTAATACCTTTGACATTTATTGGAGGTGGTAGTTTCTCGATTGCTTCAATTTTTGCTTTATCTACCTCAATGCCTCTACTAGAAATCTTGTGCCCAAGAACAATACCTTCTCACAGCATGAAGTGACATTTCTCCCAATTGAGCACCAAATTTGTTTCTTCATATCTTTTGAGTACCCTAGCAAGATTTAAAAGACAATCATCAAAATTATTTCCAAAGACAGAAAAATCATCCATAAATACCTCCAAACATTTTTCCACCATGTTTGTGAATATGGCTATCATGCATCTCTTAAAGGTGGCAAGTGCATTACATAATCCAAATGGCATTCTTCTAAAAGCAAATGTGCCATAAGGACATGTAAATGTAGTCTTTTCTTGATCTTCAAGAGCAATAGCAATTTGGTTATAACCAAAATAACCATCTAGAAAACAATAATATTCCTTACTAGCCAAGCGATCCAACATTTGATCAATGAATGGAAGAGGGAAGTGATCTTTCCTTATAGCTTTGTTGAGCTTGTGGTAGTCTATGCACACTCTCCATCTAGTCACAGTTCTTGTTGGAATGAGCTCATTATTGTCATTGGCCACCACAGTCATTCATCCTTTCTTAGGAACACATTGAACTCGACTTGCCCATGAGCTATCAGAGATAGGATAAATTATTCCGACATCCAACCACTTGATGATTTCCTTTTTGACCACTTCCTTCATGATGGGATTCAATCTTCTTTGCTGTTCAATTGTGGCTTTGTGATTTTCCTCAAGGAAAATTTTATGCATGCAAACAGAAAGGATAATTCCCTTAATATCAGCTATGGTCCACCCTATTGCTTTCTTGAATTCTCTAAGTGTCCTCAACCACTTCTCCTCTTGCATGTTAGTAAGAGCAGCAGAAATAATAACTTGAAGAGTAGAAGATTTTCTAAGAAAAGCATACCTCAAATGTGCAGGTAGAGGTTTGAGTTCCAAAGTAGGTGGCTCCTTAATGGAAGGCTTAGAAGCTAGCACCAAAGAAGTTGAAATATCTAAAGACTCAAATTGATGATTAGTTTTAAATCTGGAGTGAGCATTCAACAAATTTGAATATTCAATAAATTCATCATCATCCCTATCAGAGTTAGCAACTAAACATGCTTCAAGAGGATCATTGGGATTTTCTTCTAAGAAAACATCATGTGTAAAGTTATTTACCACACTCATAGAAAAACAGTCTTCATGTCACCACCCGAAACTCTCATCGAGCCCATGACAACTGCCGCAACGTCTCGATAAGCACTTATTACCCAGAATGCCGATCGGAACCCCGCAAGGCTTAGCATCAACTTCCGCATCTCCCTGGTGAGCGATAGTTATTAAATCTCACATTTCAAGAAATCATAAGTCATTTCCAAATCAAAACAATATAATATTATTTTCTAGCTCACAGGGGCATTTTCGTCATTTTTCTTCGAAAATATCGAAACTCGCCAAAAACATGATGTGTGGGTGAAAAACACATGTTTCATAATTAAAGTAAATTTAGATGTCTAAAATAATTATTTGAAATGAAATTATAATTGTTTGAATAAAATACTTATATTTAATAAAATATTATATTTTCTAAATTAAAAAAAACATTATTTATAGAGAAATCCGTAAATAATTTCTGTAGTCTAAAAGCTAAATATATTCATACGTACTTTAAAGCAGATAACTGAAGTATAAAATTTCTTTTATAGTGACATGTGGGCCCCCAACTGACCAAGAAGGTGTAGGGCTACGAACCCTTACTTTCTAGGATGCAACTCCGAGATTAATTCTCGTCTTAATCAACTATCAATAAACTGTTCTGAGCTTGAAAAATGGATAGGAAGAGGGGTGAGATTTCATAATCCCAATGAGTAAACAGATACCATCTAAACCATCTAAAGTCGAGTAAATGGAGACAAGATATTTTGTTCCAGTATGTTTTTCATAACATCAATAATCAATTTACTCAAATAATCAACTTGGCTTATGTATTTCACAAAACTTGGCTCCTGCCAAAATCATTCCCGGGGATGCCTTGGCCTAGGCATCTGATCGACACCGCCAAGGCTGGTCAGTGTAGTACACACATGAACATATTTTTACATTTGAAAATCTAGCCATGCCTTGGCGTTGGCTGAGTCTTACTCTCACTCGGTGGTTCATGTGAAGTGCACTCAAATCTTTAGCTCCAGAGACACCCTCCACACGGGTCTCCGATCGAGGTAAGGTATTTCTGATTCTGTGTCCCCTCTCTTAGGCTGGTCCACAAAACCTCCACTGCAGGGATTATGGATTATTTTATCTACCACTTGATTTATAAAATATTTTTCTGCATGACATGACAATTTATCGCAATCTAGCCTCTCAAGGCTGAATACATAGTATATATAATTTTGATACAAACACCGACTTTGCCATTCATGCTCACATATTGCTATAAGCCATATAATTTAAAACACAATTTATAACAAAAGCAGGCAATCTCCAATTACTCTATTTTCAAAACCAGTATTCAATTTTCCAGAAAATTTATAAAATCATTTTATAAAATCACAATTTCTCCTAAAACATATCAATTTACCATTTAAACCCATTTTTCATAAAATCACACAATTGTATAAAACTACTCTAGATAATTAAGACGATAATAAGTTTACTCACTGTTCTAGGAGTCGATGTACTCCTAATCCTAGTCTTTAAGCACAATCTTTGTACTTTTACCAGTGTAATTTGCTCACCACCTATCCACAATGTATATACATAATTCACCACATTAATGCTTGACCATTATAAAATCAATTCAGGCTCGGTGTATATGCATGATATGATATGCAACTTATCCAACTACCGCTTAAATGCGGTACTGACCTAATTCGGCCTATTACCCGATTAAATGACAATTGTGTCCGATTTGGTTCCAAATTGCTCCATTTCATTTCTAATACCTCAATTCACCAAACATTATTCAAATAACACCAATTTAAGCATCAAAACGTTCCCATTTCTTCATGGAAAAATTCGGCCATTACAGTGCACTAACACCGTGATTTTTCCTACTTAATTTTCTCACCATTATTCATCATTTTCTAAGCCATTTCTCTTGAAATTCCTCACCTAGAGCTTGTTCTTCCTTTCTTTCCCTCTCTTCCTTGCTTGGCCTAATATTTGGAGAGTAATGGGCTAATATATGCTGATTTTTAAGTTAAATAATAAAATATCCTAAGCTTAACACATGGCATTTTCTTATTGGTCCCTTTTTAAAACTTTAAAAATTTTAAACCTTTTATCTCCACCACATGATTAGTCAAAGGTCAAAAATGAGGATAAAGGAAGACCATGTGCTGGACAAATGTCCTGGTGGTGGAAAATTACAATTTTGCCACTAAAGTGGTAAAATTACCATTTTACCCTTATGCTCCAAAAATATCGAAATTATAACTTTTTCACATATCAACCTCAAATTATACTCCAATGAGTCAAATGTGATCAATCTTGATCAAAAAATTCTTTCAATATTCCAATTTTATCCTCAGGTGGCAAAATTACCAATTTGCCCTTAGATAGTGAAAATTTCGGTTTGACTCCAAATTGATCCTCGAACTCCGAATTACCATTTTGAGTCATCACTAGACCGTGAAACTCTTAATTTCACCTTAAAATTCCTATTTGAATTAATTTGAGGCTTAAACAACTTAATGATACCATTAGGGGCAATATCGTCTTTTAACGATTTTCTCAAACTTCCTAAATATGCAACCGTTCTATTGAACATGTAAATGACGTTGTAATTATTTTATAGATCAAGGTTTGACACTTCGGATGTCACAGGCAATTTTAAAGCTTTGAAAATATTAAATGTTACTTGTTGGTCTTGAACTCTCAAAGTGAGCTCACCTTTTTCAACATCAATTGAAGCCCTAGCAGTTGCTAAGAATGGGCTTCCAAGGATGATTGGAATTTGCCTATTTTCTTCCATGTCAAGAATTATGAAATCAACTAGAAAAATAAATTTATCTACCTTGACAAGAACATCTTCAATAATTCCCCTTGGGTACACATAAGAACGATTAGCCAATTGCAAAGTAACAGAAGTGGGTTTGCATTCCCCCAAACCAAGTTTCTAAAAAATTGAATCACTCAAAGCTTTTGCAAAAAATAAATTACCAATTACCAATTGTGCAAGGGATTGTGAAACTACCTGAATCTTTAAGTTTTGGTGGCAGTTTATTTTGGAGAATTGCACTACACTCTTCTGTAAGGGGGACAGTTTCAAACTCACCTAGCTTTCTCTTTTTGGAAAGAATGTCCTTCAAGAATTTGACATAGCTGGGCATTTGTTCCAAAGCTTTAGCAAAAAGGATATTTATGTGTAATTTCTTGAAGACATTGAGGAACTTTTGAAACTGCTTTCCAAGCGTTTGCTTTTGAAGCCTTTGGGGAAAAGGTGGTGGAGGATGGATGACTTGAGAAGCTCCTTGATTTTTAGCCTTGACATCTTCCTCCTGTTCGACTTCACTCTCTTTTTCACACATTTCTTCCTTATCAACATGTTCATTCTCAAGTTCAACTGTTTTTCATTCACCCCTTCAATCTCTTTTCCACTCGTTAAAGTGATTGCTTAGCATTGTTCCTTACCTTTAGGATTGATTTGTGTGTCACTAGGTAGGGAACCTTAAAGTCTATTGTTAATGGAATTTGCAAGCTGTCCCATTTGGGTTTCAAGATTTCTCAAGGATGCTCCAAAGCTTTGAATTATCACATCATTCTTTGTTATATATTGCAAGAGAAGTTCTTCCACTTGGGACTTCTTTTCGGGAACTGGTGGTCTAACTTGTTGTTGAAAACCAGAGGCATATTGGGTTTTGGATTGGAAGGCCCTGCATTGTTATTCCATGAAAATTTTGGATGGTTTCTCCAACCAGGATTATAAATATTGGAATATGGGTTGTTTTGCTGTCTATTGAAGTTCCACACAAACTGGATTGATTCATAATTGTATGGACATTGATCATTTGAATGCCCATCCCCACACATCTCACAAACTACAAATGAATTTTAAACTGCATGGACTCCTAGTGTGTCAAATTTCTTAGACAATGCAGCCACTTGCGTAGCTAAGTTGCCAATTGCATCAATTTCATAGGCTTTAATAGCATTTCTCAAACCCAACGCTTCTGAAGGCCATTGATAATTATTTGAAGTCATCTCCTCTAACAAATTATAAGCATCAGCAACATTCTCACTCATCAATGCCCCATCAGCAGCAGCATCAATTGTGGTTTTAATTGACCCAACCAGCCCATTGTAGAATGTCTGAACTTGCAACTAATCGAAATCCCATGATGTGGACATCTTCGTAGTAGTTCTTTAAACCTCTCCCAAGCTTCATACAAGGATTCACCATCAAATTGTGTGAATGAGGTGATATCGTTCCTCAACTTCGCAGACGGAAAGAACTTTGCGAGAAACTTTTGAGCCAAGTCGTCCCATGTAGTGATAGACCCATTGGGCAGTGAATTAAACCAGCTTTTTGCTTTATCCCTCAGAGAGAATGGAAACAGTCTGAACCTAATAGCATCATCAGTTACTCCATTGCATTTAAAGGTATCACAAATCTCCAAGAAATTAACTAAATGAGCATTAGGATCATCACTAGGTAATCCACCAAACTGGACTGAAGACTGGATCATCTGAATGTAAGTTGGTTTAATTTTGAAATTATTTGCATTGATGGAAGGTCTCCTAATGCTTTGGTGCAAACCTTGCAATAGAGGAACAACATAATCTTGCAGTGCTCCATTTGCTTCGGGAACCAGATTAATGGCATTGTTGCCATTGTTATTGTTATCCTCAGCCATTGTTTGATTTAAAACTGCAACTTGCAAATTCTCCCTTTGACGTCTTCTAAAAGTTCTTTCTATCTCAAGATCTGAAGGAACAAGATTCAAGTTGTTTCTTCTTTGCATACAATGACCAAAGATATCTACAAGAAAACAAAATCTAAAATTAAAACAAGGAAAATAAAATTTCAAGTAAGACCAAATTGCTTGGTATTAGTATTAGAAAAATTTTTAAAAATAATTCCCCGGCAATAGCCCCAAAAACTTGTCAGTTAAAATTCCACTACGCAAGTATATGTATCGAGTAGATAGTATAATAGCAAGCAGAGTATCGATCCCTCAGAGAATGGATTTAAAATTTGACGTAGTACTAAAATTATAACAATTTAATCTTATCCAAACAATCAAATTCGAATAACTAAATTAATTAACTAAAACTAATTAACCAAAATTTATACTAAAAATAAAAATCAAAGCAACAATATAATTGGGTAAAAATCAAATCAAACAAGTCTAGAACTACAATATCCCTCACACTTCATCTAAATCTTACCTCTCTTACTTAACTTATTTCAATAGGTTGAATTGTTAACCTAGAGTCTTAAATTATTTATAAGGGTCTCCCGACTCAACCTATAAAAATATCTATTTTAACCAAAACACCATATGCTTATGTGAATTGAAATTAAAATAGACTCATTAAGTTCAGACTATAATCTAGCTACATATGGCCTATAGGTATATCCCTATCTTATATGCAAATCAATTAATATGATCATATGCTATCCCAATTTTAGTCTACTCTAAACTCCCTTTCCCAAGTTTGTTTAGGTTCCTAGATCAATTTAATTGGTGGCCAAGCAATTAAAAGCATTAAGAACAAATTGAAATAAACAATTCAAATCCCATTAAAGATAAGTAAGAAAGAGATTAAAAATTTAGACTACATGTGAGTTAAATTGCAATCCTAGAAAAAGAAAATTAACCACTCATAATTGTAAAAACAAATAACATTATAATAAATTTAACCATTGAAAGTAACAAGAAAATTAAAAGCCAAAGAAGAAAACAAAACAATAATTGCCATCTTGATCTCCAAGTTTCAGCCTCAACTTCTAACTTCTTAAATCTCTCAAAAGTTGTGTCCAATGTTGTTAAACATATCCTATTTATACTAATAGACTTAACATAAAGTTCCTTAAATTGACCTAGGGTTTAATTGGGCTTAAAAGTGTAATAAAAGGCCCAAAAATCAATTATCAGCCTTTACAAATTTCTATTCCCAGCACCGTACATCCAGCTATTTTCTGACGTGATTTTCTCTATCTTTAAGACAGAATTGGGCAAAGTGATCTGCATAAAAGTTGTATCTCTGTCTCTTAGCTTTCTAATAGTAAAAGAATCGCATCATTTTGAGTTCTGTAGCTTGAGATATGGCCAAAATAGTGAAGTATATGCAAACAGATTCTGGGTTTTTAAGCACCTTACTTTCCAAAATTAAGCCCAATCACTTTTAATCCTACAAAAAATACAAAAACTAATAAATAATAACCAAAATAAAAAGAACAACATAAAATTAAAATAACTAACTTAAAAGTAACATAATTATCAAAACAACTAAAAATAAGTAAATTATAATTGAAATTTGAGGACTTAGCTAATATTTCATAACAAAATTGGACTAAAATAATTCTATAAAATAGAATTATCACTAGCCAATCAAGTGCTTGGCCTCCAACAGGAGTACACATGATTGCACTTGGACCTTCAACAAAGGAGGGAGTTTTTTAACTATACTTTGTGCTAGCAAAGAGGAAAATAATTGCCCTTTTCTTCTTTTCCACAATCTTTGCCGAACCTCTCTTGAAAATTGCTTCATAAGCAATTTTCTCTTTCACGCAAAGGGAATGGTGGCAAAGAGAATTAAGGCCTTTATATTAAAATCAAAATTAATTTCCTTTATATTTTTCAATCAAGGCCTTATAATTATAACTATTTATAATTATGTCTAAAACTTAATTAAACTCTTTTAATTCAGTTTATAGAAGTTAATTACCTAGCATGTGATTTAAGTCTAGCTTAAATCATCACTCTCCCAATTTAATTCAAATGCAATCATTGTATGTGACCATTAAGTTCCCAACATGTTGGCAACGGAATTGATCAATGACTTAATTGATTAATATAAATTTCAATCAATTAATTTATAATCAATTCCATAGACCAAGATTGGCATCTAGCAATGCATCATGGCCACCCAATTATTGGGAGAGTCAAAGGGTTCTTTGACAACCTTTCAGTATACAGTCAGTGTAATTCATTCCCTCATCATATATCCCAGAGATCATAAGAGCTTGATACAATGTCTACTCTTATTGACCTCTATATTTGTTCTTGCAATTATAGCATTAGCTTTATAGAGAGTTATAAAACCTTTTTCATAATCTCCATGTTGCCTTGGCCAAGGAATTCAATAAGCTAATGTTAACGAAGAGCTGATAGGATATGTCCTCTAAACACTTGAGGTGATGATTCCTATCTTGACCACTCATTTGCCTTCACAAGCTTCATACTATACCCAAAAGCATCCTATTTTGGCATCCTTGGTTAGGCACCCGTAGGGATGAAATCAAAGCATAGCACTCCACACATAAGACAACTTGGTGTCTCAAGTCTATGGAGTATTTACACAACTGACAAATGAGAAGTGTTACATAGACACTAGAGTGTATTACCAAATGCACTTCTCATGGTGGGTCATGTTCAGTGAACTTGTTCTCCTAAGCAAGCACCTATATTCTAGTTCCAAGTATCTCTATACTTCAATTTATGAAATCGATTACTTACTTCCAAAGTAAGGAACATAGAATATACTAGTCTCTAAGCATCATTAATGTCAAGTCTCAATGATACATTAACTAGGAAAATTTTGAGATTATGCTTTGAAGCATAGGAATCTCATAACTGCAACCCATTACAGTTTCCTTGCAAGCCATATTAATCTCATGGACTTCATCCAATTAGACTTATAACTCATTATAATTGATGTATTATTGAATAAGGAAAACCTCAATCATTCAACATAAATGATACTGTTGCGTGATTGGAATCAAGCCTTAACCAATCCCAATTGGTTGCAAGGCTCATCCCAACATTTTATGCCAATTTACCTAAACATACTAATGGGTTTGTGTTTATGCGAGGAAAACAAATGTCATTCTCAAGCCAAGCCATCAATGATTTTTATGAAGTGTTCGACATTAAGAACGATGGCTATGGACAGTATTTGGCAAAACATCAAGATTGGGTTGAGACAATTTCTGTTCATTTTGAATAAGGGGCCTAGTGGAAAACTTCAAAAAATAAATCAGTTTATTTTAAAAGGAATGTTCTGAAACAAATTGCTAAAGTGTGGTGGTACTTCGTGGCAGCAAAAATGCTCCCTTGCTTACATGTTAGCAATGTTACGAGGGACAAAGTCATTCTTTTCTATGTCATTGTGACAGGAAGGTCCATCAACATTGGCAAAGTGATAAACCATGCTATGCTACACATTACTAGCACAAAACGGGGTGGTTTATGGCTCTTGTCCTTAATCATTGCTTTATGCAAGAGAGTCGATGTCTAATGGGATTCTAGTGAAGAGTTGTTGCACTCCAAAATGCTAATTGATGTAGGACTGATCTTTTGCTACTCTCAGCCTTCATCTGCACCACGTATTCAATCTCCTCAGCCTAGACCTCAACCTTTAACATTTCCTCAAAGGCTCAAACAGCTGAACCTACGGTTCACCCAACAAGCATCTCATCAAGTCCAATTCAATCAACAGATTGAGCAGATGCTAAGAGCCTATGGTAGCTTAATAGGCGTGGACATAGACGCTTTTCCCATCTTATCAGATCCTCTTAAGAAACTAAGCGATAATGAGGTAGATGAAGGTGAAGAGAGAGACTAAAGCTTCTTCGAAATCATCTATTTACCATAGAAGTATTTACTTTTTCTTTCTTTTTGTAACATTGAGGACAATGCTTGTGTTAAGATTGGGGGAGAGCTTATTTTCTGGTGGTAGATATTTTGTGGGAATTTAAGATTTATTTTTTAGTTGCAAGTTTATTAAGATAGTTATAATTTGCTTTTTATTATGCTTGTTTGAAAATCTTAGGATTTAGACTATTGAGTGCGAAACTTTTCAATGATTTCCTTATCCAATGATGAGAATTTAGTTGTCATGTATCTTTACCTATTGGTGGATATGGATATTGTTTGGTTCATCCTAAATTCTTTTGTTTAGTATCATTGTTAAGATGGACTTCCACATATATTGAGCATTATATCTTTTGCTTTGAATTATTGTGCATATCTAGAGAAGGTTTATATTGATGTGAATTTTTAAGATTATGTCAAGAATTTTAGAATTTGCTTGATTCTCTCTCGAGGAGAAATCTTAGGCAATACTTAGTTAGGGAGATGATTTAGGCCATCTTTAGACCATTTGAGCCTTTCAAACCAACCTTGTTATATTTTATCCCTAGTATACCCCTTTGAGCCTATTTTTGCTTTTTTTTTTGGTTCAATCACATAATAATTGAGCCTAGCCTTAAAATAAAATTTCCAATGTTGCAACCCTCACTCCTAAGCATATATATTGTTTAAAGAAATATATATTGAGCTAAATGCATAAGATAGAAAAAAGGTGAAGTTGTTGAAAATAAATCACCCCACTACCTACAATACATAGAAATAAGTTTGAGGGGTGTAAAATTGTGATGAAAAAAAAAGAAGAAAAAGAAAAAATAAGTTGTTGAACAAAAGAAAAGCTCAAAGTGAGAAGAAAGGGTGTATGTGGAGAATGAAAATAAAGCTCTATTTAAGTCCTAGAATGATTATGTGCTTAGAGTGAATTGAGTTAAATTATTATCCTTTATCTTACCTTGACCCTAGCCATACATTACAAGCATAATAAAGACCTATTGATCCCTGACTTAGTATTAGCCTACATTAGTGGCGAGAGAGATGAAAAGCAAACCTATGGAGTTCTAGTGCTAATTTTGTCACGACCCGGAACTCTCATCGAGCCCGTGACAACCGCCGTGACATCCCGATAGGCACTCATTACCCCGAATGCCGATCGAAACCCCGCAAGGCTTAGCATCAGCTTCTGCATCTCCCCAGTGAGCGACAATTATTAAATCTCACATTTCAAAAAAAATCATAAGTCATTTTCAAATCAAAAAAATAAAATATTACTTTTTGACTCACAAGGGCATTTTCATCAATTTTCTTCGAAAATACCGAAACTCGCCAAAAACATGGTGTAAAAGCTAAATATATTCATACATATTTTAAATTAAATAACTGAAGAATAAAATTACTTTTACAGTGACACGTGGGCCCTCAACTGACTAAGAAAATGTAGGGTTACGAACCCTTACTTTCTAAGATGCAACTCCGAGATTAATTCTTGTCTTAATCAACTATCAACAAATTGTCCTGAGCCTGAAAAATGGATAGGAAGAAGGGGTGAGATTATAAAATCCCAGTGAGTAGACAGACATCATCAAAATAATCTAAAGCCAAGTAATAGGAGACAAATAAAATAATTCATCCCATCACATATAAATAATTGGATTTCATCCAATTACTCAACATGGCTTATGCACCTTTCAAAAAGTTGGCCCTTGCCAAAAATCCATTCTCGGGGATACCCCGCGAAGGCATCTTACCGAGACTACCAAGGCTGTTTATTGTCACACACACAAACACATTTCACCTCTGACAACACAGCCGTTCCTCGGCATTGGTTGAGTCCTAGTTTCACGTGGTGGCCAACGTGAAGTGTACTCAAATCCTACCTCGGGAGTTATCCTACGCGCCTCTCCAATCGAGGTAAGCTCAATAATTGGGAACCGTGCCCCTCTAATTAGGCTGGCCCACGAAACCCCCGTCACTGCAGTGCCCACTTTATAATCCACCAACCAATAAAATCACAATAGTATGACATGGCTCACTTAACACACAGTTCACATATTCTTAAAATCATAAAAATAACCAGTCATACCCACATTTATCATAAGCTATTTAATGTAAAATCATAGATAAACAACACAATCATAGTATAGGTCTCCAATTACTCTATTTTTGAAATCATTATTAAGTTTGCAAAAATTTTATAAAATTATTTTATAAAATCTCATTTTCCCATAAAACACAATAATTTTCCAATTAAACCATTTTTTCATAAAATCACACAATTAAATAAATCTACTCTAGATAATTAAGACAATAGTAAGTTTACTCACTGTTCTAGGAGTCGATATACTCCTATTTTCAGTC
>NC_030850.1:21876831-21879188 GCF_000208745.1 Theobroma cacao | reverse complement strand
TCCACAATCCTTTAACTATTGAGATGTTCTTTTCGTTGCTCTACCTACATCACTCATCATACATGAAATTTAAATCTTGAACCACTCAGGATCATTCTTCACTTTAGTTACCCATAGTACTAATCCCTACACATGTGGGGTTGCACTTTCATTCTCATCAATGCCTCAAAGATTCATCTTTCATGTCTTATGCATTTTTGAACTCCAATTTTCACAATACATTAAGAAAATTCCATAGCGATATTTTACATAAACTCATTTATTATATTATTCTTAAAAGCTTTATTTACACTCTCAGCACTTAGTATTTACATCTCTTATCATTATCTTACATTCCCACCTAACTTTTCATTCACTTTCTCTAGGTTAGACTCGTGCTTCATCTTCCATTACCGCAAAAACTTTTGTTGACGCACGAGTCTGTGGTCTGGAATGTGGGTATACTAGGGTGCTACTCTCCACATCAGGCCGGATAACTACTCCCTGCCTCGGTTGTGGTCCAGAGGAATCTCTCATCTGCAAGTCCGTACGAGCTAATGAAGATAGAGCAGCTACAGTGGCTTGTCCTAACTGTGGACAATTAGTTTTAAAGTGACCCGTTTGGCCACAATGAAAACATCACAAAGGCCCCCAACACACCCCGCCATGAAATCTTCCACATTCTCTGCATCTGTCAGAACCTCCGGAACTCTTTTCAAAAGTAGTCACTGCAGATCCGCTGAATCTCGGAGGCCTTTACTGCATTTGTGAAAATGATGGTCGAGAGGATGTTACCGAAACAGAAGGAGCACTCTTTGAAATAAATGAGCCTTTGCTCCTTTTTAGTGGCTGACTGGAGGACATATTCGAATTTTTCCTCTTTGCCAACTCAACTCACATTCTCCTATTTTCATTTGCGAGCTTCTCAGCTCTTAAGGCCATTTGTACTACCTCTTTATGGGGCTCCCTACCTGTCATAGTCATTCGCTCTCTTATCTCATTATGGAGCCCTTCCTCGAAATAATCGGCATGATCCTGTTCAGTCCTATCTAAATCAGGCACATAAGACAGCAGCTCGTTAAATTGAGTCTCATACTCCTCTACAGTTAAATTCTCTTGCTTCAAACTCAGAAATTCTCTCTTCTTCTCTTTTTAATGGAAATGGGTATAATATTGACTATCAAATTCCCTCAGAAAGTCTGACCAAGTTAGGAGAATAGTGGAATGAGACTTCACCGAATTTCACCATGTACGGGTTCTCTTCTCCAATAACCTCGTAGCCACTATCAGCTTCATCTCATCCTCCAATCTCATATCGGAGAATGTCTTCGAAACCTGATTAATTCAGTCCTTCGCTGTCGTGGCGTCCAACTCACCCACAAAGGACACGCAACCCAGTTGTCTAGCCTTCTTCAGCTTTTTAGAAATAGAGACATCATGTGCCAATGGAACTGAAGGAGTAACTTGTGGCACTATAGGTGGGACCTGACTAGTCTGAGCTTGACCAGACATTGCGGTAAAGAAGGCTACCATTGCCTGAATTACCTCAGGAGACATGGGAGCACTGCCAGTAGGTGGCGGAGGAATCTCGACCAGTTCAGCAGCAAGTGCCGCTCGAAAAGGGGACGCAGTCGATTCCTCTCCTCTAAGGTCTGGCTGACCCTGCCTAAGACGACCTCTGCCCCTCTTAGCTGATCTAGTAAGGAGTGGGCGCTCACGTCGAGGAGGCATGATAATCTAAAAAGGAAACGAGGCAAGTTTAGGTAATCTCAGACTCTACATACATGCAACATTACCTAACCCAACTTAACTTAACCTAGTTTAACTCAACCTGGAGCCACGTAGTGTCAGTGTGAACTCTTAAAATAACTATAAAAACCAAAAACTTAAAAACCATGCTTTGTTAACCAAAAGCTCTGATACCATTAAAATTATCACAACGCGGAACTCCCATCGAGCCCGTGACAACCGCCGCGACTTCTCGATAGGCACTTATTACCCCGAATGCCAATCGAAAACCCGCAAGGCTTATCATCAGCTTCTGCATCTCAGTGAGCGACAGTTATTAAATCTCACATTTCAAAAAAAATCATAACTCATTTTCAAATCAAAAAAATAAAATATTACTTTCTGGCTCACAGGGGTATTTTTGTCATTTTTCTTCAAAAATACCAAAACTCGCCAAAAACATGGTGTAAAAGCTAAATATATTCCTACATATTTTAAATTAAATAACTGAAGAATAAAATTAATTTTATAGTGACACGTGGGCCCCCAACTGACTAAGAAAATGTAGGGTTACGAACCCTTACTTTCTAAGATGCAACTCCGAGATTAATTCTCGTCTTAATCAACTATCAACAAATTGTCCTGAGCCT